>NC_092862.1:77011755-77210378 GCF_032062135.1 Pyxicephalus adspersus | reverse complement strand
CCCTATTCGGACATATTTCTGTAAGTTACAGGTCTACAATTAAAAAAAAAAAATTTCATGAAAACCTGTAACACTTTTGGTACAGAAATCTAGACCTCAGTGTAACGCCCAGGTGGTTAAAGTAGTATCTTGTTTTTTCTCCTCTCAAAAGGTAGTTGATTATCCATCTCCATTGTTTAGCTTGCTGTCAGATCAATAAATTCCTTATGCACACCCAATACATATATATTTATTGTAACCCAGTCACATTCTTTAAGTCCTGATTTGGAGGTCCGAATTCCAGGTAACAAAGGGCAGTAAACATTGTTGTGTATGGGAAAATAACAAAACACAGAATTGATCATGCTCCATATACAAAAGAAACAACAATGAATATTCCAGGATTACAGCTTCATAGATAATCAGCCTAATTACAATTAAATATTCAGTAAACAGCAAATATGAATTGATCCCAAAGTACCATAGACAAATTAAATCTAAAACCCAGAAGATTAGAGTAAGAGCTTTCTCTGCAGAGTAGCAGAAGGACTCTTAACAACCAACATCAATGGGCCTGATTTATTGAAGCTCTCCCTGGCTGGAGAGGATGCACATTTATCAGTGAGTCTGGGTGATCCAGCAAATCTGGAATAGATCTGGTCCAGCATTGAAAACATTTGCTATCAAAAAGCAAATTACTTTTAACAAATCAATTCTAGGTTTGCTGGATCACATGGGTTCACTGATGAAAGTGTATGCTCTCCAGCATTGGAGAACTTTAATAAACCAGAGCCAATAAGTCTATGAGTGGTGGACATGTCACCCATGTAAACTGCATGAAAACTGTCAATTGTGTACTCAAATGGACAGTGTAAGGATGGATTGATCTGCATGACACAGCCTACATATTTTTGTTCTATCAGTTGTAAGGTACTCCTAGCTGGTCTGACACAATGCAACCAGCAGGTAAGTAGACGATAACACACCTGACTGCCACTATACCGTTTCCCCTTTGCATATTGCAGCACCGCAATTATATTCTTTTTTTATTATTGGGATAAAACCTTTATTGGTAAAAAAATGGTATTCACATTATACAACCCAAAATACATTTCATCAACTGTTTAGGAAGACTCCCAGGAAGCCGAGGCACAGCAAGGATGGTGTATGTGGCTTGTATGCCTAAAGCACCAGCTACGTTGCAGAGATCAGTGGTACAGCAGGATACTGTGAATAAGCTGGTGGAGGTGTCGTTTGTACACTCGTATTCACAGGTCTTTTGGAAGAAGCGTCATCCATATAAACCACCACAACCCTGCAGAAGGTCTGGCTGGCAGAGCAGATAGTTTTCTTGCAGTCATCCGTGTGTAGAGCCCTTTCACAGGTGTAAAATTTCAGTGAATAAGCTGAAGCTATGCAGAGAGCATAGAAGACAACACACTTGTGTAAGCTGCCATTGTGATTTGTGAAGCTGCGGTTCTCTTCTTATCATTATTCCACTGAACATTTTTCCATTGATTGAATCTGCAAAAATGCAGTTTTACATAAATCAGTACTGCATCACTACATGTCTCTATTCACTGCCATTATACCAATAAGCTAGTTCACTGACCACCACTGAAGACATGCTCTTGTCCAGCATCCACTGACCAATAACATAACAGTTCACATCTCCACTAAGTCTCACTTTACTAATTTACCTATTAATTAACAGTAACTGTTTCAAAACAGCCTATGTAATGGAAAACACTGCTATACATTGTTTTTCCCAGACTGCTGAATTTCTTGCACTACTGAAAAGAAGAAATGCAAAATTAGGCAAACACAAAATTGTTTTTTTGTGTTTAATGGAATGGTGTCAAAATCTGTTTTTCCCTCTTTCTGAACAATACAATGGGGTTATATAATTCTTCAGTTTACTACTAACCTATTAACACACTATACAAAAATAAACAGTATAAATCACAGAGTCTGTAAGAGTCTCGTGAAAGTCATTCCTTATTACATACATCAAAAAAGCGAATGTACATAACAAGGGCCTGTAACTTGCCCAAATGTTTAAAAAGCATTAAAAAGACCGGTGTGGTGTACAAAATAAATGTACCAAGAGATAAACATAGAAAACACATGAATATTGCAAAAAGACAGGTGCAAAGCAGCATGTTACCTTCTGTGTTATATTTCACAGCAAGCATGTACACCCCCTGGAAAAAAAATGGATAAACATGGATAAGTCTGCAAAATAATGGAATGATGTTCTGCCAAACTGTAGCTATTTGCAGGAAAATTGCTATTGAATGTTCTCTAAAGTTGTATGTTTTGATATTGAGCAGTCCATAATGTAACATTAAGTATCATAGTCAATCTTAAACCTGGGCACAATTAAAAGCAATATAGAAACCTATACTGTGAACCCATTTTCTTGTTTTCAAGAATACCAACTGTATTTTTTTACTTGCTTTGCTGGCAGACATGGTAGCTTTTTCCATGAACACATTAACAACCCTGCTGTATATGAAGTATGTGGAGCCCTCTTCTGATAGAAACACAGGATTAGAATGCTACAATGAGATCTGTAAACAATAAAGACAGTAGCAGAAGCTGGCAACACATAGCCAAAGGAACAATGTAAATCAAGACTTATGGTGGTCATTTTCATGCTCAAAAACATCCAATGACAGGCTACTGCATTGGCACACCTGTCTTTGTTTTCCACAGAAAGATGTACTTTAGTACAATCCTCTTAAAACCTCCTGGGTGGTTCATTTCTGTCTGGATTTATATGTCTAAAAGCGGTACATTGTCTTTCATGAAAATTTATTTTACACTGTAGGCCTGTAATTCTTAGGCATAACTCACCGAAATACGTCCAATATTCAATACATTTAATCTCTTGGGTGGTTACCCCAAGTCTAGTTTGGGGTAAAAAAACTTGCTGAAAGTGTTTACCCTGAACTAGGCTCGGGGTAGCTAAAAATAGAATGAAGCATTGCTTACCTGGTGCCGCTGGCATCCTCCAGTGTGCTGTCATCGGATCACGTCCTTCAGCAGAGTTGTCCAGCGTTGATGCCCGTCTCCAGCGTCAGATGCCTGTCTTCTCGGTTGGATCCCCGTCTCCTGGGTCGGATCCCCACCTTCTCCTTCCCACAACACAAAGTAAATACACAATCACAGTTTTAAAAATTACCAGTTACCCCCCCTGGATTGCTAGTGTGTCTGCTGACTGCTATTACCTTTGCTGATCTTTGCCTAATTTTGATCATTTTCTGCCTGCTGCCTGCCTTGACCTCTGCCTGGACTCTGACATCTCTGCCTGCTGCCTGCCCTGACCTCTGCCTGGACCCAGACATCACCACCTGCCTGACTCCTGCTATGGCTTCAGGCTCCAGAAGGCGTCTATCCACCCAAGATGTGTTGGAACAGTTCTCGGAGGGAGAGCAATCTGGAGTCACTTGTGGAGTCCACTGATAGTGATGGAGTGCCTGGAGACCTCTCATCAGACTCTGAGACCAAGTGATGTGCGCTTGGTGTGCGATTGACACTCCTCAGGCCCAGCCTGTGCCCCCTAGGTTTCCATTTACTGGGGCACCTGGCCTGAAAGTGCACTGTAAGCACAACCCCCTAGACTACCTGGAGCTCTTTCTGAATGGCGAAGTCATTCATAAATAAGTTGAAGAAACAAACAGATATGCAGCGCAACAGCCGGCTGCTCCACGTGCAAGGTTGTCCAGAATCAGGAAGTGGGAACCTGTCACCCGAAAGGATGCTTGGCTTTTTCTGGGGCTTGTTATTCTCCAGGCTATGGAGGGGAAAACGTGGTACAGGTCCACCAACAAACTGCTTGCCATCCCTTTTTTGGCACGGTTATGCCTGAATATCCATTTGACCTGATCATGAAATTTTTACACTTTACAAACAATGATGATTTTGATGAGACCACCTATCCTGCCCCCAAGCTCAAAAAATGTTGGAGGTTTATCAAATGATTATAAACAACTTCTAAACCTGCTATGTGCCAAAAAGGAACATTAGTGTGGATGAAAGTCTGATGGCATATAAAGGGAGACTTGGGTTCAGTACATAGCGTCCAAGAGGGCACGGTTTGGGATCAAATCTTTTATGCTGTGCTAATCTGAATCTGGATACATCTGGAACTCTGTGTCATATATACAGACAAAAGCACAAAATTTGACCCCAGATTTAGTTCCTTTGGAGTGACGTCTTCTGTCCTGTTTCCTATTGAGCCTTTGCTGAACCAAGGGTATTGTCTTACTAAAGACAATTTTTATACATCCCCTGATCTTTACGAGTTTTCTGATACAAAACAAAACGGGTGTTTTTTAAAAAAAAACACAAAAATCTGTTAAAACAAGGGTGCATAAATAAATCAAAAATACTGAAATCTGTAATATAACTGTACAGTATCATACATAATAAATTTATATATATAATATAATGATTACTTTGTATTAGATTCAATAAAGTTATTTTGTATTGAATATAATATCCACACCTACAGACGCACGCACCGACATCGCCGGGAACTCCCGAGAACGTCAGCGCTCTCGCTGGAGGACAGATCGAAGCATAAGGATGCAGCCAGAGGATGGGATCAGACGGGCAGGACACTGGAAGACACCAGTTGGACCAGGTAAGTTTTATCGCTATTGGCTGTTTTTTTTTACCCTGAGCCACACTCAGGGTACTGCTCAGAAGGTTAAAAGATGGTACAGGGCTGAACAAGTTACCATCATTCACAATTGCTAGTCAGAGACGGAGCTTGGAGCTAATCTAAGTATAGAAAGAAAAAATGCTACTGGGAAAAGGGATTATGTTAAAAGTATTTTAGGAATTGTGATTTTAGGAAAGGGTTTTTTGAGATCAGTACTTTTAAGAAACATGCTTTCAGGAAATGCTTAAGAGAAAGTACAGTTTGGAAAAATGCCTGGGAACAGCATGACTATTAAGCAAGTAATATCACTGAACTTTTTTTCCCATTGTTACTAATAAAACATGCCTGGTTCTTATATTGTGACTGTTAAGCAAATAAAACCACAGGAATTATTTTGAGTTATACACATGCAATTGTTAACATTGTTGTTTAAAAATTGCATGTTTTATCATGCTGAGTTGGATTTAAAAGCTTTCCAAGGCTGAAGAGGATACAGTTTTATCAGTGAAGCTGGGTGATCCAGCAACCCTGGAATAGATTTCCTAAAAATCATTTGCTATTTGTTAGCTAATTTTCACTTCTAGACCAGATCCATTCCAGGGTTGCTGGATCACCCAGCTTCACTGATAAAAGTAAATCCTCTCCTGACTTAGAAAGCTTTAATAAATCAGGCCTATTGTGAGTATAAAGATTTTGGGGCTGATTTATTAAAGCTCTCCAAGGCTGTAGAAAATACACTTTTATCAGTGAAGCTGGGTGATCCAGCAAACCTGGAATGGATCTGGTCCAGGATTGAAAACATTTGCTAACAAATAGCAAATGACTTTTAAGAAATTAATTCCAGGTTTTCTGAATCACCCAGATTCACAAATGAAACTGTATCCTCCAAAGCATTGGAGAGCTTTAATATAACATCCCCATTGACCTAAACAAGTTTTGTTTTAAATGTCATCATCAGGTCAAATCAACACTGTCAATGGACGCAGACCTTGCAAGAGACTCGTCGGAGTGGATTTCCAACTCACACTAAACATCTTGGGTTTATATACAGAATTCACCAACTATGGGTAGCAGGAAGATGGGCTCCAGCAGCACTACTACTAAGCGCCACCATCAGTGATAGCATAGAAAGATTTTGTTATGCCTGTTTTCACAAGGTGGTCAGAATGCAAGATCTGTACACAGGAACAAGTGTTCCCCACTCATCCTCAGAGCACGGCCTAATTCAAAAGGTGGCTTGAATTGTGTTCAAACCTCAGGACAGTCCTGCTGAATCTGGGATGATAAGATGGTATGCATCACAATTTTTTTTTTGTCAGTACTTTTAGTATGTTTAAGGGGATAAAACATGGGGAAATGTGCATGCATTGTACAGATGTACCAGTATGCCCTTAGATATGTTTTAAGTCTAACAACAGCAAAAATTTCAATTTAGACTTTAAATGTATATAAAGTATTGAAACAATTTTCAGTTTTAAACCATTTTATCAGAAAGATTCTCCTTAACAGAAATACAAAAGCAGAAAAGAAAGGATTAGATTTTTTGTCAGTTTTATTGCAGTCTGTATCCTGGTTGGGTGATTAAGAGAAAATTGAATTGCCCTTATGTCTATGAACTTTAGGAGCCAGCTGCTGCTGCTACATAGGATTTAATCTATGATAGGAGCTCATTTACGTGTTTAATCATTGGTAATGGTACCCCAACAGACCTTCTCAGCACACTGCACATGGTATTATAGTGTAGGAGGAATATTATTATTGTATGAAGTAGCCCTATTAGTGCAATAAACATATTCATTAATGGAATGCTGCAAATTCTGATATACAATGTATGATTAACTTCTCCCTCTAAATCTAGGTAAATTTTAAAATAATGATATTCCACCTACACTTTCTTAGCATGGTGCTAAATTATTTGTTTTTCTTGTTTCCACCCTGCTAATACAACCCTACAGACGGGTTTGTTTACACATAGAATGCATTGGCTTTCTGACTCCATCCATTGACTGGGAATCTCCAGGGAAGAAGGAAAACTACTATATAACTAAAATATTACATTTTTAAACAATGTTTTAATGCAAATTTGGTGCCCGTGTTTAATAGATGGATTGTTTGCTGTGAGGGTCCCCAACCTTAAAGCCTAAAATCATTATATGGGTTCAGATACACTTTAGGTTTCTTATCAGTTGTTCACTCTAGCTCTTATACTTAATCTCTATCCTCTATCCTCGGCACTAGAGGTTAATTAACCTCTAGTGTCGGGTAACTTCTCAATAAATGCAGCCGCATTCATTGAGAACAGTGTGCACAGTGAGAACAGTTTATTACCCTTTAGTGCCCTGGGGATCGCAAACAGGAGGATTCCCAGGGAATCCTGTGAATCCCCTGTGAACATCCCTGTTATAGTTTCCTCGACCTTCAGATGGTTTCGCGAAAGCGGTCGCAGAAATTTTGCGGAACCATCAGAAGATCGAGGATATTTCTGCGAGAAACCTAGAGGCATTTTCGCTCATCCCCATTCCTGGATGGAGTTTCTCTATCCAGGAACACAGGATAGATCAAAATTAAGATGTCAGATCCATTCAGAACAGAAAACTTGAGATGTTATGGACAGTGATAGTGTATACTATACCTTTAAAAATTTTACAACAAAAAGCAAATTCCAGGTGTCCTATGGAAAAAGAAGTTTAATTTTCATTGTCATGTTAATAAAACTTCACAGTTAAAGGGATGCAGATGAAGCCACCACAAAAGTCCCAATGTGTGAGTACCTTGATGCCCCCGGGACTTCGTTCAGACCTCAAATCACTTAATGTCCCCTCATTTACCCAGGGCAAATATAGATGGCAACCCCTGTTCCCACCAGGAATGCAGGATCTGAGTGTTTCAGATGGTGGGCTCAGCTGACTCTGGTGTCCGGGACAGGATGTCCACAAATTCCAATATTTTAAGCTCGGCCCCTAACCTAGTATTATTTTCGTACCTCCAAATACGTATTTCATGTACTCAATATATTTCACCTCCCTCTGCAAGGGCCTGGATCCAGGATGTGGGAAATGCTTGCAGAACACCCTTACAGTAGAAACAACAAATAAGGTCCTGTTCAGATGGTACCTGACCCTGCTCTGTCTATCTAAGATATACCCTTCCTCTTCCCCTCTATGCTTCCGAGGTTGTGGAAAAGTGGGCTCCATGTTTCATGTATAGTGGGCGTGCCCTAGTGCCCAACAGTTTTGGGCAGTGGTATTCTGATATGCCAATTTATTAACAACCAGTACCCACCGTGACATTATTGCAGTTGGGCCTGGAGGATTACCCAAAACTGGTGCGTACATTGCAGTTTCATAATTATAAATGTGGCTAAACTAATTATTGCCAGGGCATGAAAGACCCCACGGCTCAACTTTGGTGAAGTGAAAGCTTGTATAAAGGAGGTCTTTGTGAACAAAAAACTGGTGGCCCTGGTCCTGGACTGTTATGAGAAATTTAGAACGTGTGGCAACTTTGGATGGATTTTACTTCCCAGGTTAATTTGACACAATACTCCCAAGACTATGACAATAGGCTTACTGGGGTTAGGTGAAGAGATCACTTCCTCCCCCTAACCCTGTGTTCCACCCTCCTTCCATATCCCTCCCTTTTTGTTTGGTGCTGTGGTTTTGGTGTCCAGATCCAAGGTTTTATGGGAGCTGACCATCCAAGCCACTGCGATAAGGAAGCAATGTTGAATTGTATTTGTTGCTTTATCTTAAGTGCTATTTCATGAATGGATTGATACGTAGTTGAATCTGTTCTGATGACATTATGTTTCCGTTTACGCAATTATGATCTGTATGTCGTATGCGTTTTTTCTAGTTGGAACAATTTGTTGTTACATAGGAAAAAAGATATCTTTTCCCTTAAACATAAGAGGTATCCACTGCTCTAACATTGCACCTTGAATACAAGCTCTGAAGAAGTCTCTACCTTCAAATAAAAGGTGGTTATAAGGTCTAAAAAAATGTTATGAAATTTGCAGCAATTGTTTCTTTTTAAGGAATGGTCATTGGTAGGATTGGCATAAAAAATGTAAGTGTTTGTATATTTCCTTTTTTTAAAAAAAAAACTAATTTATGTGATTCATTGAATTAAAATTGTATTCATTATTTGTGCTCTGACATACCTTTCTATGGTACCGTAATTTGTATTGTATTATGTCCATCCTATTTTGCAAATATATTCAATAAAATACCTGTTATAAAAAAACGGATGTAGATGATGCTTTCCTTTTTATTTAGACTAATTTTTATATGATATTTTTCAGATTAGAACGAGTATACAGTAATATTCGATTTATTAACTACATTTTTTTTATAGTAAACAGTAGCCATTTGTAAGTACAACAAAAAGCTGTTTAGCAAGCCCTCAATGGAAAGTATCTCCATTATATTGTGTTATAGAACTACTATAGAACTATTACTACATACGATAAAAATATTGGCACCCTTGCATTTATGTTAGAAAATGTGCCACTTCTCCCATTGTTGCAATTACAAATGCTTTGATATTATCATGTTTATTTCTTTTGTTGGTGCTAGAAGAACACTAAAAAACAAAATCTGAGACATTCTACACAAAACATCAAAATGGCCAGGACAAAACTTTTGGCACTTTATAAGAAATGTATAAAAAAAATTGTGTTTCAAGTATGTGATGCTCCTTTAATTTGTATTTCAACTTACCTGTAGCATTTAACAGGTGCTGGCATAAAAATTCCCACTTGCAATCAGGTATTATGAAGAAATGTTGACTCAATCTTGTTTTTGGTTGTCTATGTGTAACACACTGAGCATGGAGAATGTAAGGAAGAGCGAAGGCTTTGTGGACAACTAGATGGTAAGCTTCTTGGGGCAGGGTCCTTTCCTCCTGTGTCACTGTCTGTATTTGTCTGTCATTTGCAACCCCTATTTAATGTACAGTGGTGTGTGATATGTCAGCGCCTTATAAATCCTGTTGATTAATAATAATAATCCACCCCTACAGTGACACAGGTCAAACAGAAAATGGCCTGGTTTCTTGCTAACGAAAAAATGAGGGCCATAGTCACGCACTCTGTAACTAAATTCCAGCATGTTTGGAGCCCCTGGATTGATTATTACATGGTTTGGTCTCGTACATTCTTGACTCTGTGATCTAATCAAATCTGTCCTAAGATTGCATTCTGAAGTTGCACTACTGGCAGGCTTGTGATCTGTTCCCATTGTCGTCATCCTCCCCTTCCTCCTTTTTCTCTATTACCCCCACTTTTACCCTTTTTTCTTCTTTTTCCCTTGATACCCAGGTAAGAGTTTCAAGTTCTGTTTAAATGGACATCAGAGGCCTCAGTCAGTGGAAGTTACTCATAAATTTTAGTTTAAATGTAACCTATATCAAGGTTTTCTACACCAGGGGCCAGGACAATTGACACCTTATCTTCTCAGTCAGAGGTCATTGGTCTTACAGCAGGACAATGGCCCAAAATATACAAAGTATACAGAAATGGTTTAAGACAAAATGCTAGAGAGCTCTGAAGTGGCCAGCAATGAGTTCAAATCAAAATCCCATAGAGAACCTGTGGAGAGATCTAAAAACAGCAGTTGGGAGAAGGAATCCTTCAAATCTGAGAGACCTGGAGCAGTTGGCAGGAAGGAAGAGTGGTCCGAAATTCCAGAAGAAAGATGTAAAAGATGCATTGATTGTTACAGAAAGTGATTAACATCAGTTATTTCTTCCAAAGGGTGTGCTACCAAATATTATGTTGAGGATGCCAGTAAATTTGTCCAGGCCATTTTGTAAGTTATATGTGGAATGTCTCAAATGTTTTTTCCCAGTGTTTTTGTGTTCTTCTGGTGCCAACATAAGAAATAAACATGACAATACTAAAGCATTTGTTATTGCAACAATTTTCAGGGGGAAGTGGTTCATTTTCTGACATAAATGCCAGTATTTTTGGCCATGATTGTAGCTGCTCAATAGTTCCTTCATGGAAAGTATCTCTACTATACCACCTTATCAAATTAATACTTTTTCATTGTTTGTGCATGACTTAAAATTCACAAATACCCCTTTTACTTTTTGCAGTTCAATTATTGGAATGTGGTATTCGGTTTGGGGTTCGTGACTGAGATCTGAAATGGGTGTTTTGACTAAAGTTTAAAAGGGAAGGGGGGTCTGTGAGGTGTGAAATAGGGACCTTTAAATGAGATCTGAAATGGGGGTCCTCAATTGAAGTCTAAAAGGGGCATCTGAAACTATGATCTTAAATGAAGGTCTGTGACTGAAGTCTGCAATAAGGGTCTTTCATTAAGGTCTATATTAAGGGTCTGTGAATGAGATCTGCACTGTCTATTTACCTCTACCTATTTAAACTACACCCAACATTTAAAGCTATGTATTTACAATAACGTTTTGCCCCCAGGAGAAAATGGAGGGTTTAGTTAGTCAGATGGCAAAGAAGGTGCAAGTAAAGCCTGACCCCTCACTTTCACCTGGCTTTGTTGCTGGTTAGCTCAGACCCTCAATTTGGCTTTTGCAAAACTGTAAATGTTTTAATGGTGGAGGGATGCAATGCCCAAGAAGTTGATCTATTATGGGCCAGAAATTTCTGATGTGGCCCTGAATTTTTTACAAATAAATGAAATCCTTTTACAAAATTCTCAACTACAGTATAATTACAGTATACAGTATAATAGTTCTAATTTTACTTTTACTATTAGATGTTTGTTAATTGCTCTGGAATACATTGCGTACACTGAATGACATGCAAAAAGGTTTGCTGGTTTTCCTAGAAAAACTACCATCCATGTGTGGCCATCTTGTTATAGGCTGTGGCTTGCAGGCTGTTCTATTATGTCATAATAAAACACTTAGTCAGAGCTGTTTACCTTCTATAGCCAAAGATTTTTATATTTTATATATGGGTAGTCCCCTTTAAGGACATCCGACATACAGACGCCTCCTAGATTCGAACGGGGGATTACCTGCATGTTTGTGTGCAGGACAGAACCTGGAGGGGTGGTTTGCATGACTTGCAGAAGACATCTTTTGCTAAACACAGCTGATGTTGTGGGTGATCTTAAGAATGGATCTGTAACATCTTGTAACTCTTTAATGACCAAGACAAACTCTGCAGTTGTTTTTTTGCATATCAAAGCACAGCTTGCTCCAGAAGTTTTTGAATGTCTACCTCCATAATGTTTTTTTTTTTTTTTTTTGCTTTATTTGTGATTAACTCACAGAGAGGGAGAGAGATTTTATACAGTAACTGACTCCACACTGCCTATTAATATGTTGAGAAAAACATCTGGCCTAATTGCATTTATTAAAATAATTTAGATGTTTCGACTTACATACAAATTCAATTTAAGAACAAACCTACAGTCCTTATCTCCTATGTAACTTGGGGACTACCTGTATATATTTTATACCTGAATCAAACTTGTATGCACAAATTTGCATGTGTAAACTGTGCTGTACATTACATTTTCCAGGCTACACCATTTTGTACACCATGCTATATAATACATGTGCCAGACCCCTTTTATTGCATACTGTACTGAACATACTACAGTTGATTTTTCACACTGTGCTGTATGCCATATACTTTGGTCCATTCCCCAGATTGCTCCATTCAGTGGATTGAGGTTACACACTCCAGACCTCTCTGTCCTATATTACAAATTCCAAACCATAATTCATACCTACTCTACTCTGGTACATATATATATATATATATATGGATATATATATATATATATATCTATATAGATATATGTACCGAGTTAAGGACATACGACATACGTTGGACTCCTAGATACGAACAGGGCTTCCCTGCTCGCTCCTGTGCAGGACGGAGGCTTGATGGGGGGAGGGGGCAGTTTGCATGACTTGCAGAAGAAATCTTTTGCTAAACACAGCTGAGGTTGTGGGTGATCTTAACAGCTGAGCTAATCTGTAACATCTTGTAACTCTTTATTGACCAAGACAAACTCTGCAGCTGTTTCTTTTTGCATATCAAAGCTTGCTCCAAAAGTTAATAAATGTGTAAGCTCCATAAAGTTTTTTTTCTTGCTTTGTTTGTGATTACCTATCAGTGAGGACTTTATAAAGTAACTTACACCTTGAGACAAACATCTGTCCTAATTGCATTTTTTAAAATAATGTACCTGTACCGACTTACATACAAATTCAACTTAAGAGCAAACCTACAGTCCCTATCTCGTATGTAACCCAGGGACTACCTGTATTCTCTATCATGTTCTTTACGTTACATGTGGACAACTGCACTATGAGCTGAGCTATATTTTATGAATGTTATATCACTAATCATTCTAATGTTGTCATAAAATAATCATACTTTCAGGATAGGTTTGTTATTTCAAAATCAATCCACTCATTCAATAAACAGTCCATTATTAGGTATACACAATACAGCAACCATTTGCACTGTGGGGGATTAGCATCAGAAGCACTCGCTCCAGAGAGGTATCTCAGGCTTGAATTTAATTCCAAAGTCCCCACATCATGACTAAAAAAAAAAAATCACAAGTTTTAGCCTCCTGACTCTCTCAGACCTCAACTTTGAGAGACTTCCTGGGCTCTCCCAGCACACAGTCCGCACATAGCCATTCTTCCTGAGCCACACCTGGCCTCTGGCTACAACTCCCTCTGATTCAAAAGCCAGATGCCTTTATTAATAGCCAGGTGCTTCCCAGCAATCCTCAGTTCCTGGACTGGAAGCAGGATGGAGAGCCTGGCCCACACATTCCTTCCAGGACTCTCTGGGCCTGGATCCTAAACAAAAAGCTGCAAATAAACAGCACAATCCTAATTTCCAGTCTAATACAGGCACCTTTATCCCTTTTCCGGGAGAAATTGAGATAAATGAGTGCATACACAAATCATGGTATTATTTATCAAACACATATACTAAACCCAATGCATGCACTTCAAACCTCAAATCAGCCCAATCAGTTGTCAATAGGAGCTAATGACAGCTAGAGCCAGTTAAAAATGCATCAGATTGATAACCAAAGGTTGATAATCTGATCCCTGTAGTTAAAAAACACACAATTAAAAATGTACTAGGTGCATCTTACCTACAAATTGTTCTACCCATTCCATTTATTATCATTTGCAGTTATATGTTTTACAGTAGCTGTTGAGTTTACCATTTTCTATTTAGTGGAAATGAAAGCTTCCCTAGAGCCTGATTACAGTTATTACTATAATAACTGTTCATTCCCAGTGCTCTACTGATGAATAAAATCATAGGATAGTCACAGCAAAACAAATAATGCTTACAGTGAGCTGACAGAGTACTGTGCAATGACTTTTTATACCCTAAATCACAGCAGGGCACATGACAAATGCTTCAGCCACCTATGGATAACATCTTGTCCAACTATACTCATCACACATTGCTTCTCTACCCTAAAAGTGACTGCAAGACTTTTATATATTTATTTTCATTATAAAGTGTTGGTTAATAATATTACAAGCTATGCTGGACACAGAAATTATCAAGATGTTTATTGCTGCTCATCTTAAAGCTCCATACTTCCTCAAAGAGCATAATAAAATGTTGGCTTGTGTAACTTAGGATGGCCAGTTTTTTAATGCTCTATTCCCGTGTTTATCAAGAGTTGATCCTGTTTTGTACATATCCTTTTTTAAGTATAAAACACCTTTACTATTTGTTTTTTTTAGAGTAGAGAATACAGGGAGGGTTTAGGACCCTGACATGGTGCAGAATCAAAGTATAAATCAAGCCAAAAAAAGTTTTCTAAAAGCCTTGCAATATATATAATCCATCAAAGCATGTTGGCTAACTAAAGTTCAGCAGAAATTATCTCTCAAGAACTCTATTTCTCTTTAAAACCTTGGGTGGGCACATTTGAAGGAAAAGGGAGGTAAGGGTGATAAAGATGAGCTCTTAGCTATTTGTTTGTGTGCATGACTTTAATCTGTTTTCCCTGTAATCAAACATTTAGACCAAAGCCTAGGAATATACCTGCTGGCTAAGTAGCAGAATATTTCATTTACACCTGACAAAAAAAAATAGATTTTTAGTCCTTACCATAATGAAGAAAAAATATGTTCAACTATACTAAAACTATGTATTCAATTTTAAAGAAACAGTATTAAAATTATTGGAATACACATATCCTAACTACAGTGTTTGCTTAAAATACATATCCCATTCCTACAGTAGCACCACCAGTGAGTACAAGTTTTGCCCACTTGCAGAATTGGGAGTGCTGCTAGGATCACTACATTGTACGCTGTGGGTTCACTTGATGATACCTATGTCACTAGATCGTGTGTATAGCAGCAAGTGTGTGAAACAATGGCCCTGATTTATTAAAGCCCTTTGGGTGATTCAGCAAACCTGGAATGGATTTAATAAAAGTCGTTAACTATTATTTATCAAATACTTTCTATCCTGGACCAGATCCATTACAGGTTTGCTAGATCGTCCAGCTTCACTGATGAAAGTGTATCCTCTCCAGCCAAAGGGAACTTTATTACATCAAGCCCAATATAGCTAGTTTACTTCTCTATCTCCAGCCTGTGACTGCTTACTCTGTTCTTCCTTCCTGCGAACATATTACTTTTCAGCAAATTTGTAAGCAACACACCTGATTACCTGCTAGTACTGCCATTCTTTCATAAAACCTTTTCTGTGTCAAGTTCTGTTGTATAGAGGATTACTAGAAGCTGACACTAAGTCAGATTTAGCAAATTGGATATTTGACAATTTTTATCTGATTGTATTTTTTGTGTGTCGAGTTCGTAGGGATTTTTTAAAACTGAGATTTTTACTCAACATTTACAAAAATTATTTGTTTTTTAGTTATTTTACTTTTATTGACATTTTACATTGGATTTTTGGAAAAGTGTATATTTCTATGTGCACATGTACCAAAAAAGAAATACAGAGTTCGCTTTAAATGACTTCAGGATCCACGTTACTGCTCGCTTCCTGGTCCAGGTCATATGACGCTCTATCAGCTGCTCCTTTGCTTCAGAGGACTAGAGTTTTCCACAGAAGCACTCCATCTGCTGGCAGGCATGCAAACAACACCTGAAAATGTCTTCTCACCAGCACTCCCTCTGCTGGTGGGTTTGGACTCACATGGCCTAATGGCTGGCAACAGGAAGTTGCCTGGTGGGAAGTTCCATTTGGTTCTGCTCCCAGGTTCCCACTGCTCCAGTCCATGTCTCCTGTTCCTGATTTGCTCCTGTATGGATGGCTTGATTCCTTTGGCTTGTCTGACCACTCTTTATCTCTTGCTTCAGTACCATGCTTTGTTCCTGCTAGTCAGCAGTCACCAGCTTTGGCAGGCTTGTGAGCAGCAACCTGCCAGCAGTTCGCATTACAACATCCTCACCTCCAAAGGCTCTGGAGAAGACCGAGCTATTGCTTGGATTCTGCATCCGTGCACGTCTCTACCCACTGGGCTGGTGACACGGAGAGTCCACCACCCTGCCCTGTGAAGCTGTGACAATGGCTTAGTTTATAGACATATAGTTAGTCAAGTTTATGTGTTCATAAATTCTTTTGATACAGGGTCCCCCAAAAGTCACTATATACTTTTAATGAATATCTAAAAATATTCATATTTTAGTATTAATTGAGGAGTTGTTGCAGTTTTACTTGCTAGGCTTGCCATCAAGTTCAAACGTTTTAAAGATTAGCTGTATAACATTTTTGACAACTTTCAGCCACCTTTGGACGCAAGCCTCTCTGACGTTTTGCAGCATCTCGCCCCCGACCTCGCTGCAGGCCGTGTGGATTCTTTCCTCAAGCTGTGACAGGTTAAGGGGGCTTAGTGGCATACACTGTGCTTGATATAGCCCCACAAAAAAAGTCACAAGGTGTATGGTTAGGGGAGCACAGAGCAGATTTGAGGGGACCCCTTTGACCGATCCATCAGAAAATTGATGTTCTGGAAATCTCTGACTAACCTGGCAAAAATTTCTGCTGGGTATGATTTTTACCAAATTCGACAGTTGTGTCGGTTAACGCGACCCGAGAAATGAAAGATAGACTCATCGCTGAACCATATGTTATCCAAAAGCTGAGGGTCGTTTTGGTAATGGTGTAGTAGTGATTCACACTTTCCTCATAATCTTCCGCTTGAAGTTTTTGAACATCCTAAAGTCTGTACAGGTAGAGCTTTACCACTCTCCAATGCATCCGCTGATTCGAGCTCCAGTTCCAGTGGATCTCTCCGGATGGACTTTCCCTGGCTTTGCGCAAAGGCCTGCTCCAGGAGTTCAGTGGTTTCATCGGTGGTGGTAGTAGCAGGCCTTCCGCTGTGTGGTTTGTCAAAAACAGATCCTGTTTCAAGAAACTTGCCGTGGATAGCGAAAATTGTGTTATGCATTGGAGCAGTGTGACTGCCATAAAGCTTCTCAAACATGCTCTGAACTGCACTTGGGGACTGTAAAACGTCTTGCCTTGTGGCAATTTTGCAACGCTGCTCCAATGTCAATTGGCGAGCCATGGTTAAGGGAATGATATGCTTACACAAACTGCAATGCCTAAGTTGTCATATGCTGATGGCCTTAAGTCTCTTCGAATGATACCTGGAACAAAATATAAAAAAGGAAGTGTATAGTAACTTTTGGGACACCCTGTATATTACATCAATAATGGTAAAATGATGACCCCAATCAGCCAACTTGTGGGTTCAAAACATAACTTTGACAATAATGCCATAACATTCATAGCATTGGAAAAAAAAATCTCCTAAATAGCAGAGGAGGAGACAATAAAAAAGACTACTACAACAAGAAACTAAATGATTCTTTAATCTAAATGCCAATACATTTCCAGGTCTAAGATTTCTCCTTGAAATGAATATCTATCTGGATGGCCAAGGAGATCAGATCATCCAGAGCAGTGGGAATCTCTCAACCAGCCAACTCATCCTTAATGCGGTCAGAAAGATCCTGGCCCTGATTTATGAAAGCTCTCCAAGGCTGGAGAGAATACACTTTCAGAAGTGAACTGGGTGATCCAAAAAACATGGAATGGATTTTTAAAAATCATATGCTATTTGCCAGCAAATGTTTTGAATCCTGGACCAGATCCATTCCAGGTTTGCTGGATCACCCTGCTTTACTGATGAAAGTGTATTCTCTCCAGCCTTTGAGAGCTGTCATAAATCAGGGTCCCTGTCAGAAGGTAGCGTGGAGGGCCTCGTTGTTCCAGGCGAGCTCCACGGCCAAAGTGCAAAACTCAACAGCAAACTGGCCCATGGTAGGTGACTCAGAAAAGCTTTAATGCTACAGGTGACCAGATCCTTCCTTTCCCAGAGCAGAGACGCCCACGCCAAGGCTTCTCCAGAAAGCAGGGATATCACCTACACCACGCCCGGTCAGTGGGGAAGTTTTGTGGCTGAAGCTCAAATTGAATATTGCAGAGATTGATGAAGCAAGGACAGGTCTTGGGATCCCAAGAAAATCAGTCCGGGGGTGGTAGGTGCAGTGCAGAAGCCAGTGGTACTGCAGGAGACTGGAACAGGACTGGAGTTTCAGCAGGTGCTCTGGAGGGGACCAGAAGCTGATCCAGGCAGGTGGTGAGCTGGTGGAGTACCTGGGTTTGAGTGGCTTACTGGATGTCCATCCTATGGGCGAGTAATAAG
This sequence comes from Pyxicephalus adspersus, assembly GCF_032062135.1. NCBI lineage: Eukaryota > Metazoa > Chordata > Amphibia > Anura > Pyxicephalidae > Pyxicephalus > Pyxicephalus adspersus. The sequence goes on along the minus strand of NC_092862.1, from coordinate 77,192,054 downwards.
TTGGGGTCTGCAGAGATCTGGGAGGGTGTATACATGGTTCGTGCAAACCGTCACGCTTGGAGAGACAGGACCACTAGGGAGCACTATGGCTGGCACAGAGGTGGTGTGAGCCCTGAGAAGGTGCAGAGTCTAAGCAGTATTCAGGTTTTCTCCAGGACCTCTGATGGTGAGGATGTTGCGCCGCTGGTTACTGCCAGGTTGCTGTCCTTGGGCACACCAAGGTGGGCAAAGCATGGTACCAAATTACTAAGCAGAAGGATAGTCAAGGAAAGCCAGGGTGGAGACAGGCAGCAAGCAAGAGAGGTCAGGTCACACGCCAGGGGTCAATAGTCAGGGATCCAGGAGACAGCAATGACACAGAGGCCACTTGGGCACAGGGAACACAGGAGACACTGGAAACAGCAGGAGGTACAGGTGATGCAGGGATATCCACAGGCAGGCAGGAACACAGGAACAGCACAGGGAAGTTGGCTGGGAACCACCACCCGGACAACGAAGGGTTAACACAGGAGCTGGACACAGGAAACACTGGATTAGGCAGCAGATGTACAGGAACTAGTTCACAGAACTAGGGAGCTCGGCACTAGTAAGACTTGTTGCACGAACACAAAGTGCAGTCTGTGAGCCAGCTAAATAGCCAGGGCTGATCAAGAGGCTATATTTTGATGGGCCAGTGGATTGGACGGAATTGATAAAGCTTGGAAACAGAGGTACACCCAGCTTCAGAACTGCAAGCATGCGCAGGAGAGGGATGCCTGTGCTTTAGTGAGGAAGAGGTAAGCGTGACACTCTCAATTGAAGAACCATATGCCTTTGCATTTTAATCAGTTTGGAGTGGAACCAACCCATCTCATCTAATATGTGGTATACGTTCAAAAATGTTTTTTATCTGGAATGCTTATACCACCAATAATTATTGATAAAAACACGAAGGACTACCTTTGGATACAGCACCCCTAACTCCAATTTTCTACATTATTCCAAAATTCCACAAAAAACCTTCAGAACCCAACAGGCCATCCAAAAGTCTTGGGCATTAATTCCAAAGCTTCACGTGCAAGTGAACTTGTTGATGCATACCTACAACCATTGGTCACAGAAATGCTTTCATATCTGAAGGACACCATTGAACTTCATAAAGCCACAGATTAAATAAAAGTCCCCCCAAACACTGTCCTTGTGACAATTGATGTGGAGCCTCTTTTCAGTAGTATCCCCCACTATAAAGGGATCTCTATAATATGCAAATGTTTGAATAGACACTGACCATCGGCACTTAAAGAAAACAAATTCATATGTCTAATATGTTACATCTTGGAAAGGAATGTTTTCACATTTAACGGCACTATGTATTTGCAAATACGGGGCATCGCCATGGGCACTTGATGTGCCCCCTCGTATACCATCCTTTATTTAGGTGAATGGGAGAGGGAACTGTTTGCAACTGTCAATTTCTGCTCCTACATCCTATCATTGTGACGCTATATTGACAATATGCTTCTTTTATAAACCGGTCCTCCTAATTTGATCAAAAAATTGGCCTTAGCCATTATTCAAACAAATATTTGTAATCAAAAGTTCACCATGGAATATAGTGAGCCTTGCCTTCCATTCCTGGACTTATACATCTCCATTGATAGCAACCACAGGTTTTCTACCACCATCTACAGGAAATCCTCTGGAGGCAACACAGTATTGCATGCAAAAAGCACACACCCTCAATCTCTTATCAAGAGCATCCCTTATAGCCAATATCTCCAACTAAGAAAAAACTATTCAACAGACACAACGTCTTTAAGGAAGCCAAGGCACTCCAAAACAGACTACTGGAGCATGGATACCCTAAAAAATTGCTGAAGAGTGCATACCAAGTGGCCTATCCAAACACAATCTCTTGTTTGGTGATGAACACCATAAGATAAAAGTTAACTCAATCACCTGCATAATCACTAGATAAAATGAACAACATGAATTATTCCGAAATGTTTGCCAAAAGCACTGGCACCTACTACGCTCTGATCCTACAATTATTGGCATAGACCACAGGTAGTATACAGGAAATTGCCCACAAACAAACAGCAACTGAAAGCCGCTGCAGTAAAGGCCTGGCAGAGCATTAAAAAGGAGGAAAGCCAGCATCTGGTGATGTCCATGAGTTCAAGACTATAGGCTGTCATTGCCAGCAAAGGGTTTTCAACCAAGTATTAGAAATGAACATTTTATTTTCAACTTTTTACTTTGTACAATTACTTTTGAGCCCCTGAAATGAAGTGATTGTATAAAAGAAGGCTTTAGTTCCTTACATTTTTATGCAATGTTTTTGTTCAACCCACTGAATTAAAGCTGAAAGTCTGCAGTTCCACTGCATCTGAGTTGTTTCATTTAAAATTATTTGTGGTAATGTACAGAACCAAAATTAAAAAAAAAAATTATCTGTCCAAATATTTATAGACCTTACTGTATCTTCACAATATTTGTTTTTTTTTAATTTATTCATCTATTATGTATTATTTTACTTTATGTTATTTCATTATGTATTATTGGCATTTACATGAAGGAATGTTCGAATTATGTCATTATATTTTGTTGTATAGTCCGGAAAAAGTTATTCATAGGTCCCCTGAAAAAGCCTATCATCGAAACGTGTCGGGCTACGAGACATATTTCCGTTATTCCCTAAAAAGGGATTACTATGTGTAAACAACAGGTCCTCACCTATTTCCCAACTGTTGCTGCTGCAGGGATTGGGAAGTCCTAGCCCTCCTTATGGTGAATGACTTCTGGTTGCCATTTTGATTGATCCTGGCCTCTGCTGTTCAGAAAAAATCAGTCAGCTTCCTGTTAACTTTGAAACCTCTCCTTTTCCCCATGTTGTTCTCCAGGTATCCGCTGACAGAGGACACCAAATTTGCTGTTGGTAATGCCCTAAACCCGTTGCAAACGCTGCCAAGGTCTGTGCCTGCCACAGAGCCTAAGGCAAACGCGTCCATACACACCGGCTTTAGGCCACACCCCTGAGCTTTACACCTTAATCTGCTTTAAATAACTCTTTATCTACAATGCTAAAATTCTTAAGACTTATTTATATTCTGTCCCAGTTTTGAATGCCCCTTGTAGGATTTTTAAAGGCTATGGTTATGGTTAAGGTTATGTCATTACAGTCCTCTCAGGACTAGCCATGTTTGAAGAACACTGTTAATATTCCTGAAGAGGAATATGGTGTTTTTCCATTTTGCAAAAAACATGGTTTAGGTTGGTTAAAAATAATTTTCAGTAATGCAGTCAGATATGCTTCTCTTACAAAATGTATCCTATCATATCTAATAGGCACGCTAGATGCTTTTAGCTGCTTTGAAGTACTGTAATATATTTTAGTATTCACCCAGTTTCACCAAATTTCATTTAAATGTATTATTGATAAACATTTTTTTTCTTTTTTTAAAACTTTGCACAGCTTAATATATTTCTGTAGCTAGGACATATATAATAATTTCATATGTTGATATTGTGTTGTTTGGTCGTTACCAGTGAATATATAAATATCCCTAAAACCAGAATTAGTTTTAATGCTTTGTTTTCCAGCAAAGGTACATAGTAGGTTAGGTTAAAAAAAGACATAAGTCCATCAAGTTCAACCACTAGGGAAATAAACATATGCCAGATATATAACCCTATGGACATAGTTTATCCAGAGAAAGGCAAAAAAACCTTGGTACAATATGCTCCAACAGGGATGTGTGCACACATTTCTGTCTCAAATTGTGTTGAAAAAGACTGTTTAGATGGTTGGTAAATAATGTTATATTCCCAATAGTCAAAAGTATATTTTTAACTAAGTCTACCTTTATTTGGAAGTCTGACAAATGTTAAACACTGCACATATGTTGTAAATTTTGAATATTTAATTTTATAGTATATTTTATGTTACTTTGCTTTGGAATTGTAAAAGCATGACTATGTAATGTCTCTATTTCCACAGTGTAAGAGTAAGACTGGAAACTGGGGGAAAGTCAATCCAACTTGCCCTTTCCTAGAAAGCACAACCCAGTTCATTCCTGCATTGATGAAGCATATTAAATTGATTGGGGGAGCTCCTGATAAGCCTGCTAGGACAGTAGATTTTTAGGTATGTAGGCGGCCTCTCCTATCCTTTTACCTAAGTATAAGTGAAACCTAAATGCAGAATGGAGATTGCCATTCACACAAAGCTGCACTGCTAATTGCCTTTAGGAAAAAGTCAGCCAACCTATACAACATTTGTGTAATGACCAATTAATACTGCATTATAAAATGTAGTACATGCAAAAAATCATCAAAAATGATCAATAGTTACCTAAACTTAAAAAAACCAACTATATAAAAAGTTCAAAATTTAAATATTCCATACAATCTCATTGAAACTATTGTGAAAAATGTGTCTGTTTTAGGTAAATTGTGACTCTAGAGCAAATCTTTTTCATAAATAGACTCCATAGATACACATTTAATTATCTACTGGGGTGTAAGTTTGCACCTTATCAAACATTTGTAAAACATTACATTTAGCAGAATACTTTCTGACTCCAAAGGTATGTCCATGCCAATAATGTCGTGTAGAGAAATTATTAATAATGACAGTAGAAGCCACAAAGGGTAAAATGTTGAGCAAAAAATAGAGGGTGTAAAAAAGAAGAAAAACATAACTAAACACTAAAGAAATTGGAATCACTGGAATCACATATTAGATATTCATGACTGAAATATTCAAACTGAAAATGTGTGTGTGTGTATATATATATATATATATATATATATAAATATAAATATATTTATCAATTAACAATCCCAGGAATATTAGTGAAATACTCTTTTTTTAAAAATGCAGCAGTGCCTAGGCGATCGAGAATGAATGAGAGCACAAAGTGTGTGAGCTCCTTCTTTGGAGGCCCTTGGGTGCTCCTTCTGCGCATGCACATGGAGCAAGGAGCCTTTTCGTGGGGAAACAGTGAGATCGGCAAGTTTTTTTTACCCACCTACGTCACCCGCCCCAAGAATGTGGACGCAGCCTGCAGCTGCAGCTGAGAGTTTCGCTATCAGGGCTGGAGAAAATTCAGCATATGGAGAAGCTAGTCATGGAGGTTGAGGATCAGATGGAAAAATATACAATGATATGGTCGGTTTGGGATTGGTTCAAGGGATCACCCTAACACCAAACATTGGCCATAAACAATGAAGATGCTACTTGGCGTTTCCCCCCCCCCCCCCCCCCCCTCCTCTTTTGTGTCATGTTACCCTACTGGTTTTGCTTGTTTACTTGTCTCTGTATATTTGAAAAATTCCCCCCCCCCCCACCCCCCATAATGGTATGAATTTATTTGATCCACATAAAAGTCTTAATCAGCAAGTTGGGAAGTATATCTCCCTCTTTTCGCTGAACAGAATATGATCCACATGAACAATTGCTAAATACAATATTGCTGGATCACCTACCATGGTCAGAGTTCAGGTTCTAGTCAAATAGATCTCATTGACCCTCTCAAGAGACCCGTACTTTTATGAGCCAATCTATGTATGCCTTACAACTAATGCTATGTATTATATGTTTTCTGGGACTCTGTATTTACCCATCTCCCCCCCCCTTTTTATTTTTAAGTTTACATTATGTTATGCTGCCATATATGCATATTTCTTTTGTTACTTGAATGTTGTGAATACAAAAATACCAATAAAAATGATTAAAACAAAAAGATGGTACAAGCAGAATATTATGCAAATGTTTTACTGTAGTAAAACAGTCAGACACACTTTGCTTGTTTAAAGCAGCCATTCACTTAAATATAGTCATTTGTTTTCCCACAATGTCTGGGGCATTGCCTATTATCAATTGGCATGTTTATTTCGAGGCAAGGCTCATTTTCTACTGCAACTGGCCACATTTTGTCCCCTCTAAAGTCTGAAGAACATTAAATTGACCATTTTTTATAGAAGGTTTGTGCACCAATGATCTAAGAAATTCCTTATGTTTTTTTCAAAAGCTGTCATACCTCATGCCACTTATTATTTAAACCATTTCTGTTTTGCAGCAGTGAAATATTCTCTAGAGTTGTTCTGATCTTTGATACAAGCCCGGCTGACACCTTGGAATATTTGTAGGTTCCTTAATATATAATAGTACCATACTACAATTACTTGTTTCCTTCAAATGGAATCACTAAGATATTGATCTTCAAAGAATTTGGAAAACTGTGAAAGGGTAAAAGAATATTTTAAGCATTATTTTCAGTAATACTTTCAATGAGACTCTAAAAGGATCCTGAAGATCTTGAGAACAAGAATTCAACCTCCCTTGTAAGCATGTTTGCACTAAGTTTCATTTCCAAGTAATTATTTTATCTCACGGACAAAGATCCGACACAGCTCAGGGGGTCCCTTCTAGAAAAGAATGTTTGAAATAGAGTAAATGTAGAATTCCTTGTGTTATAAAATATAATAATGGGAAAATGAATGAATCATCCAATGATTTAAAGTATACCGATGTATTATATATTTGCCTATGTATGTACTTGCCATTTTCATCTACATTACAACCTTTGTATTATTCATACTGTATATATGCACATTTTAAGATACATTTCAGCCAAGTAGCCAAGTATACTGAAACATAATGAGCATCCACTCTTTCAAGCAGTAAGCACTGCAGGTACAGATTAGGGATAAGAGAATCTGTCAGAAATAAATTAGACAATGGATTCTTGAATTCATTCAAACAATCTATTAGACAAATTCAAATTCCACTTTCGGAGCAACATTGAAAATACATGATGGTCAATTTAGTTAATGATTTTGTCTTTTGATGAGTCTTTTTGCAGAATATTTTTTAGAATGAGAGTTGGCAAAACCCAGCACAGCACTGCCAAGTACAATTACAGCATAGAATTTTACCATTGTTGTGCAGAAGAATTTTTGGTAAACTACATGTGTTTGGAATACATACAGTTGTGTTCAGAACAATAGAATTCTTTTTAAAATGTGAATAAAGCTCAAAATCCATATAATACCTTTTATCTTCATATAAACAAAATGCATTAGGAATACTGCCTTCTTTATTCCAAATCAAAACATAAATACAAGTAGATTTGTTTTATTCCTTTACATAAAGTGAAGAAAATGGGGTATTAGGCTGTTCAAAATAATAGCAGTACAGAGTTCAATTAGTGAGGTCAATTACTTTGCCAATTTCAAACATTTTCTTGTGTAGGCATTCATTTAAAAAATATTACACTGATCTGTGTCTTGTTTCAACCATAAGAAATGTATTCTATTCTTAGCCAAAAAAATCCAATTAGTGGTAAGGGTTTTTAATTTTTAAATGGATTCCCTAACCATGGTTTTTATATTGAATTTAGTTGAGATTGCATCTTTGGTTTTGGTTTCCACAAGGTATTCTATGGTAACTATATATAATGATTAGACTTTGTAACCTAAGAGGTGTTGAACTATATTTATTTTACTGATGTCTGGTTACTGATTGCCGCTCTTCTTTTGTTTTGAACCCCCTATTCGCCCCTTCACCCCCTCTTTTTTTATTTTTTTTTTCTTCTTGTTATTTAAAATTTCAATAAAAACCTAGAAAAAAAAAAAACAAAAAAAACAAATATTTGATGATGACTAACACTTATATGGGCTATCTTTTTATTTTAGCTGTGATGAAAATATTTTTTTTTGCAGTAGAAGGTTGCATTTTCAGTGTGTCCTATAAGTTTTTGCGAACTTCAAAACATAGATCACAGGCCTTTGGACATCCATGATACATAGTAAATTTTGATCACTAACTGTAGTGTAATTTCTGAGCTTGTTCAGTAAACTATATTTTTTATGAATAGAACTTCACATGTGGAAATAAAATGGGCACATAATTTTTGCAATATAGTAACTTTTGAATTTTTGTATTTATAAAAGCGTTTTGATGCAGCCGAACTGCTTTGTTATATCTTTGATGAAATAATTGCCAGGGCTGTTATTTGTAGTTTCTTGTGTCATTTTTAGGTACAATCAGGCCATTCTGGATGCTTTCCCATAGGCAGTCATTCTGGGTGTTTTGGAAGAATTCCAATGCCTTAATTGGTGCACTGAGCAACTCTAATAGCTCTTTTGTAGGAGATAGAGGAGAATATTTATTTATTGCCTCCACTTAGAAAAAATTAGGGAGAGACTTTTATTTGTTGCCAAGGTTACATGGATGGGTGTCATACTGGGAAAACATTCTCCCATTATCCCTTAAATTTATGTATGATACCTTCTAGGGTATTAGCTGTAAATTGAGTTACAGCTCAAGACGAGGCAAATATAAAAGACACAAATTAGGCCAGCTTAGTATTTAGTAATTCCTCTTTTTTTCTTTGCAACCAAGGCAAGTGAATAAATATGGGATTTGTTGTAAGTTTTACATTGTATTCCTTTTTGTAAATGTTTTGTATGGTTTTAACATCTAATGTTTGTAATAAAAATAAGGAACAGTAACTATGTTTTTTACCTGATAAGGTGGATGTATTTAAACAAAAAATCATGTTTTTTCATGGTTAGTCAATCCAAAAGCTACGTTTTTAATTTCTTTTTTTGAAAGAAATATTTTCTTTTTGTTTTAACATAGCTGTGTTTTAGGCGTTTTACTTAGAAGATATAACACTACAATTTCAGCTCTTTTTTTCCCCAAGAAAACAGGTCAAAAGGTATAATGCAAATTGTGCAGATTGCATTGCTGAACAGTCATTTTATGAATGAAAACAATGGTACACACAACTATATTCTTCTGGCCGTCAATTTTGTCATTCGGCTACAGGTTACATATCTGTATTGTCTTCACATTCACATTTGCAAATTATTGTATTGGCTATGTATAGAAAAATGGGTTGTAATGTTGTTTAGTGAGAAAATTTTTCATTTTTATCATGTTTATGTACAACATTTATCTAACATTTGTATGGGGCCAGCTTCCACTCTATGACAGAAAAAGGTTTCTCTTTGGAGATGTTTCGCAATACATTTTCTATTATCCCTTACTCTTTGCTATCTCTTTGTGGAAGACAAAATCACTCAAATGTCACGAGTCAACCTTGAAATGTAACTTGCAGAAGATAAAAAAAATCTCATTTGAGGCATGTTCTTTGGACATGTGCATATCTCCATACATTAAATCTAGCTGGCCATGAGCTATGTAATATTTGTTATGAAACAGGCTTGGCTACCAAATTTCTGACCATCTGCTCACTCTGTGTCCTAAAAACTTAGGCATAGGATGTGCTCTCCATTCTGTCTTTTCCCCTCAGACAGTCTCATACCTGTGGGCCTAACCATGCTGTTGTCACATCTGTTCTCTTTTGTTGGTAGAATGCTAACATTCTTCTCACCTGTAAAGTAATATAATACAATTGTATATAGTGTTTATTTGTTGCAGTCTTTTGCTGGCGTGAACTGCAGAGTCTGTCCTTATTCTCTGCATTGTAGTATATTGTGGAATACGTAACCACTCTTCTCAATTTTGCTTCTCCTCTTATTTAGCTTATAATTGCATGGTCATTCTACTTGATTATTTGTTTTTTTAAAGGGAAAGTAAATTCTTGATAGCGGTGAGAATTTGCCGTTATTGGCAAAAATGCAAAGCATACTTGCGGATTAGCACACCCCTATGTGTACAGTATTCCAGCAATGATGGGCTCAGGATCCTGTCCCCATTGCTTCCCTGGTAACCACCATCTTCCCTGCCACCTCTTCTCAGGCCCATTGCAATTGTATTTAGACATTGGACAGCTAGTCATCCATTGTTTCTGGCATCTAGTCCTATTTTCATTAATAACTTTGATTAGTTTATTCAGTTGCTTTCTCTATACTTTGTTTGAGGCTACTTGTCATGTATAAACGAAGAAAAAGCATCTGAATTGCTCAAGTGCCAACTTTCCTATTCCCCTTCCCCCTCTCATTTCATTTGATCAAATTAACAGATTCAATATACAACAAACTACATTAGCATGGATACATGTTCTCTCGGTTTGATATTAAAGTACCAAGTGCAAAAATCCTAAACATTAAAGTTTATGAAAGTGCATAAAATGCGGCTGTTCCGTGAAAATGGAGTTGTAATATGAACTACATTTGTATTATTAATAATTCATGCAATTTCTACTTTTTATATTCTACTTTAATCAAGTTGTATCTTCTTTTGTAATAAAAAATGGGTTCCTAAATGAAACCTCAAGCATGCTTTACAAAATGGCCATAATGCCAGAAATTTAGTGTTTGAATGTTTTACACTATTCAGAAAGGCAGATGCAAATACCAGGATCTGATCCAGTAACTGAATACGAAGTACATTATAACTACCCTGTCAAAAAAATTAGGCTATCTTTTCTTCTGACAAAAAGTAATAGAGCCCTGGAAAGTAAATGCAACAGACCAGGCACATAATTGTTTATGAAAGTTCTATTACAAGCAAAATGGCCATTTTAAAAATTATACATCACCTAGAGGTCTACGTAGTGAGAAAGCAAAGTTTGTACCAAGTTTCATTTAGGGTTTTTGTGCTCAAGTCTTTGGAATCGTATTTTGCACTGGGGAATATGAGCTCCACTTGTTAAAGTGCTGTCAAACTCAATGAGTCAAATACTGTTCTCTAACTGAACATACCCAATAATGATACGATTTCCCTTCACCCCTATCTTGGAGATGCAACAAGAAGTAAGAGAAAATCTTCACAAGAATTTTTATCTTAGACATTTGTCATTTGAACATTTTATCCAATTCAAGATTTTTCCTCAACTTTTGGTCTTATGACAGCTTTAAATTAAGGATTTCCAAAAACCTTCAACCTTTTGATGACAATGATTATCATAGTAAATAAAGGGGTACATTTCTCCAGTAGGGACACAGTCTTCATAAAAAATTGTCAAACCCTTGTCCACACTAGGGATAAGCGAGAATGGCTCTGGCATTCTTGCGAAAATTTCCTTCAATTTCCGATGGGTCTTCGAAATTTCGGTGAACCAATTTCACAGACTCATCAGAAGTTCCAGGAAATTAGTACAGGAGGATTTTCAGGGTTGCATTCATTCATGTAGCCCTGTGAATCCTCCTGTGTGCGATCCCCGGGCACTAGAGGTTAATTACCCTCTAGTGCCTGGGGATCGCAGTGGATTTCCAGGGCTGCATTCATTCATGCAGCCCTGGGATACCTGTGTGTGATTCCCAGCACTAGAAGGTAAATGGGGACAAGTCTCCCCATTCAAAACCTCTAGTGCTCTCTGATTGACTGACACTTGAGCATCATCAGGATTTTCCTTTTCTCAGCCAATCAGAGAGCACTAGAAATTTTGAATGGGGAGACTTGTCCCCATTTAACCTCTAGTCCTGGGGATCATACACTGAGCTAATTATTGAATGCAGCCATGGCGGCATTCATTGATCAGCACAGCCCATGATTTATTTATTTTGAAAAAAAAAATGTATTCAATTAAAATTCCATCTCGATCAGCGAATTTACACTGGCCGTCCAGCGAAAAGTCCCAGTTCCTGAATCTTTAGTGTGGTCTCCAGCTATACATACATTAAACTGGAATAAATGTCACATATGTAATGCATCTCTGAAACAAGTCTAGCACATTACAAGTGCACTATATGAAAAATGGGAATATAGAAATATAAGCACAAATCTAAGTGATTATTTTAAAAGTATATTACAAAAATTCCAAAAAGATCCAATCCAGGGAATGTATTATATCAGTACAATAAAGGGTTAACTGGATACAACTAGGTGCATGTCATGTAGGGATGTAGACAGGTCTGTGTTAAGGAAATTAGACAGGAGATAGTTAATCTAGGATGGGTAGTGCATATAGCTACTAGGTAGCTCTTTAATAGTGAGATAGATGAGTTCAGCACATTGGGCTGATCTTGTGTTAGTTTTGAAATAGGGTTATCAGTAAGGAGTGATAGTCCACTTGCATTTTCTGTAATGTGTATTCAGAATGAGTGTACACAGTCTGATAATAGTGCAATAAAAAAGCACTGAGTGAGTCAACATAAATCAATAAATCTGTATTTGTATTGTTTATACATAGGTTCATACAATTTAGTTCTGTTTTGGGTGATGTGCAGAGATCCTGAAGTTTGCGTTTCCCTGAACAAGATGGCAGTTGTGGTATGCTCGGAGTTGCTGATTTTTTCTTTTTCTTCCAAATATTATGCTGCTGTTAAACATATATAATTTACAGTTACTTTTACACTGTTTTCACTCTTTTGCATTGCTTTTCATGTATTTGCCTGATTATTTCCTTTTAATGTTTGTATTCCCTGCAGAACATTTTTAGAATTGGAACTCAACCCTTGTTTGAGCTTTATGAAATTTTTTTTGTTTTTGCCTTTTTCTGGGTGTGTTATGTTTGGTAATTTTATTTCCAGTCACTCCTCCTGACAGCATACAGCTGGGTTAGTTGCACCCCTTAATATCTATAGGACCACCTTACCAAAGCTATAAAAGTAACCTCCCTCTCCTGTGCAGGTGTTTTTATGTCCTCGCTCAAGCATTTGTTTCTCCTACCTTTCCCTCCCCCCCCATCCCATTACTGATAGTAAATTCATCATGTTTTGGGAACCTGGGTGCCAGGGGGATGGTGCTATGGAGCTTAAATTGCCTCCTTTGTTGCAGGTAGGTGAGCAGTAAGTTTTTTACCTAATCCTCTTACTTTTCTTTAGCTGTCCAAAACAGTCGCTCAGCGCTTTGCACAATTGCAGCAAACTCCAGCTCACAGCCATAATGCAAATGGCAGTAGTAGAGATAAGTTTTAAGGAAAACTAGCTGTTGTATCTCTGGGCCACCTGGTTGATGGCTCCTTGAAATTCTGAGTCTCAAACAATAGGCATTGCATATAATTTGGTAGAATTTTGGTGTAACATTTTTTTGTACATACAATATGGCTTAGTACACTGGTGTTCTGCTTGATGGTGTTTCTACCTGTTTATCATCGTGTGGTATTTTGTGGTAAAAACCTTTTTATGTTTTTTCTTTGTTACTTGTATATTTAGTAAATCATTAGATGGTAATATGTGCAATTTGGTACTATAACTCGGTTATTTTCTAAACTACTCCAGTAGGGGTATTTTGCTGTATCTAGTCTTGTTAGGCGACCAGCAGACACCATTTTGAAATATTTTTTCTGTTTGGTACTTCTTTCTAGCTGCTATGCTGACTGGCAGGAATTTTATCTCATTATGCATGCCATGTCAAAGGTTGCTTCCTTGAGCAATTGTGCTTCTAAGGTCAGCTAACACTGACACCAATCAACGTTTTGGCTAATTGTAAAGGCATTTATCCCACAGGCTTACAGACCTGTGTCAATTGTGGAATGCCACCAGACATTCTTTCTGTTTGCTATTTTTCAAACATCTCCAGTTCACCTGTCTACCCTTCAGTCTTTCCACAGCTCCAGGATGTTTAACCCGCTAAGCGGTAATCCCGAGTCACACTCGGGGTAGGAAAAAAAACTCCTACCTGCGCCACGCAATCCATCGGCTGTGGTCAGGCGAGAAATATAAAAGCAGATTACAATGTAATCTGCTTTTAAATACTTAAACACTGTGAAATACAATAAATAATAAATGTACAAGTACATCTTTTAGTGCATAAATCCTCATTATCCAGTGCCTATTTACATTTTGAACAAATTTCAATGTTTTTGATTTGATAAAATTTTTAAATTACATTAATTGTTGTTAAATTATTTCATTATTTTTCATAAATATTATTTAAAATTATTTATTATATTATAATTTATGATTTGTGTTTCAAACTTTATTATACCCGGGAGATATTCCTAAGAACTACAGTCACACAATGTTAAACAACAAATTTCCATGCATAGAAATACTGACATAATTAGAACACTAGGGGGTTAATAAAATGTTTCTCACAGTGATAACCTTGCTGTGGTTCATGGAGTCACCCTATGTCACTATTTGAACAACGTTTTTTTGCCGACAAAATTGGAGCGTCACCAGAGGATAATTGTGCAAACTCTGACTCTGGTAAACAATCAGAATAGTCAATTATGACCAATGCAGAGAATAGATTTTTGAGGATAATATTTATCACAGTGAAATCTGATACACCTTTGCCTTCCTACAAAGTGGCACAAATGATAGTGTGGACTCAAAGAGTTTTAGAGAGTTCGACACTGCCAGCAAAGGAATTATTAATATTTTTTTTAATAATATATATTTTATAAATTTAGCAGAGACATATTACAAAGTCCATAGTCATTCCACTAACTGTCCCTCAGACGGCTCACAATCTAATTTCCCTACCAAAATCATATATTTTAAACAATCTAAGGTCCGTTTTGGAGGAGAGCTAAATACCTTGCATCGTATGCAGTTAGGTTATTTTTGAGGGTGATGACATTTCATTGGTTAATGGACGGAAAGGCATGTGTTTGGGTTCCAGCCATGCTTCCTTGATCCTTGGGTTTGCTGCTTGTTGGAGTAGAGACTCACTGTATCCTGGTCAGACTGACAAGGCTTGGGATAGTGATCCTCCCATTGCAATTTGTCTTGGGAAATAGCTCTAAAGCACAGGACTAGGATTCCAGTCACTTTAGATGCCAGTCTCAAAGGGCAGGGTATGAGACAGCGCCTTTGGCCTTCCTTTCAAAGGTGGTGTACTCTAATCTGGTAAAGTGTGGGCAGTCCTGAAAAGTTTAAAAGCCTTTGCTTTGCTCCTATATCAGCAGAGAGTCAGGGTACCTGTGAACAGGACAGATCTTCTACTTCTCTACAGGATCCTTCTACAAGGTGGAACGAAGATTGTCTATTTCCATCAAGTCACAGTCATTTTTTTTTTCATGTAAAGAGAAGCATCTCAACTTTTCTGTCTCCTAACCACCAGCCTAAAAATCTGTTGACTGTTGATATGAGCAGATGATTTCTCAACCACAAGTGGCCTCTGGGCAGACACAATTTTCAAGTCGATTGACCTGATGGCATTTCCAGTTAATTTCAAGTGCCAGTAAATATTGTTCCAAGACCCTTTCACGAAAAAGTGTTTTTTTCCTTATTATTATTATTATGTTTTAGAACCAATAGCACTGATCTTGAGAGGTCTACTGAAAATAAGGAAGGATTCAGAAAAAAACAATAGTATTTATTTCCCATTGGCTGAAATGGGAAAAGGGTTACCTCTTAATTATGATGGCTACTTCTTTTATTCATTCTTCCCAGAACTAACTTTTCCAGAGCCTGTAGAAGCAGAAGCTCAAAAAACATCTAAATAAATCTAAATAAATAGATGCCACAATATATATAAAGTTTTTATTTGAGTAGCAGAATCAAGAGTTTTCTTTCTGTTACTCATCACCAGCACAGGTTCTAGAAGTGTCTGCATTCAGCTTTAAACGAGGAACTCGGGGCCAACTTGTTTAGGTCCAAGTGTCAGCCCCTACAACCACCAAGTGGGTGGAACATTTTTTGCAGTGGAAGTTCTTCAAATCAGTAGTGAAATTGAAGCTTTCAGTGAAGTCATTCATTTCAGCATAGGACTTACCTCTGGTACTACATGTTCCCCTCTTCCATCTAGTCAAGGTCTGCTCAGAAAAGAAAATAGACTTGGGAGATGATTTTCTTGACTACTGTTACTATGACAATAGAGGTTTCAGAGCTAGGTACCCTCTTGGCCAGAATGCACCTATCTTTCTGAGGATTGTAAATGCATTCATCACTGAATGTCTTGTTTATGGGTATTCTTTGTATCACTCCAACTGTAAAGTAGTTCTTCAGCATTGAGACACTCATTTTCATGAATTTTCTCCTTAACATTAGGAAGATTTTCTCCATTTACCCACAGGGGAACACTGATTTTATAGTTGTGGATGTTCTAGTCAGCCTTTGTAGCAGTCTTATATGGAACACAGCTGTATCTGTAACATATTTTGCGTGTGGTATGCTTACATCATGAGGGCTCTGTTGCAGGAAGTCAAGAGATTTCAACTAGGGAATAGACAACCCTATAGGCTTCATTTGCAGAGGTTTCTATTGAAGTGATCTGGAAATAACCAGTTGGAAGTCTCCAAAAATTCATTTAGCTTGAAGCTTAAGCTCATTTGGGGCTCCCATTTGGCAGGTGGCTCTTTCTAAAGAGTAGCTTTGTTTCTGTGGCATTGTTTTTTTCCTTCCCTTTATGGTATTGCTTGCTATACCTCCCAGCTGTATGCTGTCAGGAGTGGCAGGAAAATTGTTATAATACTTACCTGTAATTTTCCTTTCCTGGAAAACTCCTCCTAACAGCACATTCCCTACCTTGTCCTGTCGCGAGCTTGTTAAAGAACATCTGCAGGGGAGACCAAGGGGTGGAACTAAACCAGTTGTATGCTGTCAGGAGTTTACAGGAAAGAAAATTACAGGTAAGTATGACAACAATCACACATCTATACAGTTCTGGTTTAAGGGCAGCATTTGGTCATCCATGTAAATTTGGCTCTACTATTGTCCCTTAGTGGTATGCTGGTACTGATTGTACCCGGAAATTACCAAGGACTTGCCCTACAAAAAATGTATCCAGGCTTTTTTTCCTATCATGGCGTGTAACAGAAGACTTGCTTTTTTTTATTATATTTTATTTTTTGTGTGTTTTGATTTTTGCTGTTTTATTTTCTCTGCATTTTTTTCAGTTAATAACAATATCAATTATCAACAAAATAATAATGTGCAATGCTTTTACTGTCGTTCTTCAGACTATATCATATGTTTTCCTGAAGAAGCTCAAAAGTAAAATGTATAGAGGAACATTGTGCCAAAATCTGTTTGAGCAATATACATAGATAGCCAAACAAGTACCATAACACCACCCTAATTGAGGGTGTTGTAAAAGTATTTTGTGGTATATTGTTAGATTGAAGGACATTGATTCTTTTATAAAAAAAAGTTTTTTAAAAGTGGAATACAAAATTAAGCCTTAACCACCTGAGCGTTACACTGAGGTCTAGATTTCTGTACCAAAAGTGATCCACTGTTTTTCATGAAATTTTTTTTTAAATTGTAGACCTGTAACTTACAGAAATATGTCCGAACAGGGGTTCTAGTAGATAATTTGAATATAAAAAATGTATTTACTTTTATTTTTTATTTTTTTGTATTGGATTGGATAGGGGGTTTGTATTCAATCCAATACAAAATGAGCGATTGAATTTACCAGTTATGTACTTTGTATTAATTTTATATTATTTTGTATTGGATTGGATACGCAAGTTTGTATCCAATCAAATACAAAATATAAATTTGAATTTCCAAGTTATTTACTTTATTTTATTTTTTTTTTATTTTTTGTATTGGATTGGATAGGGAGTTTGTATTCAATCCAATACAAAATGACAGTTTGAATTTACCAGTTATATACTTTGTAATTATTTGAATTATTTTGTATTGGATTGGATACAGGAGTTTGTATTGAATCCAATACAAAATGAATGAATGAGTTTCAATTTGAATTTCCCGCACACGCACCGACGTCATCACGCACACAGGGAGGAGCCGTCCGTTTTCTTTTTCTCCGCCGGACAGGTTCTCGTTTCAGAGATCATCCGGCGCTGGAAGAAGGACGTGGACGATCACCGGTCCCGCTGGCACCCGGCGAAGGCACCCGACGCTGGAGAGGGAGATCGACGGACAACGATCGACGGAGGACGACGCTGGAACACGAACACGACGCTGGATGAGCACAGCGGGACCAGGTAAGTAAGGATGTAAAAAAACTCGGGGTTAATTTTTTTTTGCCCGTACGAAGGTTGGGCTTAACGGCAAGGAGGTTAATAAAGACATTCACATGCAGTTGGCCAATCTGACAAATGTGTGTTTCCATGTGACCCATAGCTAAGGAGCCTTTTTAAATCAAGGAAATACAGAGAGACCAGAAAAAAAATTCTCCAGTTTTTAGTTCTCCATTTTTTAACCCTGATTACCATGTTTGAAAATGCTATTGTTATAAAGGTGGGAACATAATTCATTTCTTGGTGTCCAGGCTTCTAAAGAAAGATAATATTGGTTTTCCAATATGGTAAATATTTTGTGGATTATTGTTTGATTGAAGGACATTGATTCTTGTTGACTTTGTATAAAAAAATGGTTAAGTAACATTGTAACCTGTACTTGTTTTTAGTTATTGTACCAATAAAAATGGTTTTAATTTACTATGTGTGGATTGGTGGAGTACCTAAAAGATACCCCTTTTTGATTTTTTTCTAATTTGTTTCGTCTTAACAAGGCAGTTTGGATTCCATCTATATATTTTTTTTTTAGGCTGGTCTAAGTGCTAGGATTTTTTTTTATTGTATTGGCCTGTTAAATCCTCTTTTTTTGGTTTAGATTTCTAATCTAGATATAAAATTTGAGCTGTCACAATTTTTGTTTTAATAAGCCAATAAGATCAGTTTTTTTCCATCACCTGCGAACAAACAGATTTCAACTGCTTTTAAAGTATTATGGTTAACTAATAACTATGAAAGTATAAAAAAATAAATAAATCCTAATTGATGAGCCTGGTAATAGCCTCATTACCTAAGGAACTTGGGCATAGTGAATATGTCCTAAAATCATTTTCATAGGATATATATCCTATGTCCATTTTATTTTCACTGCAATTAGTCTTTAGTAGGAAGTGTCAGCTCTGTTAGATAGTAGTGGAGTTTACACAATAATAATGGTTTCCTCACATGAAGTGCTCAGGCTTAACAATTGGCCGCTCAGGCTTAAGCATTAAATGTTAGGTCAATAGGTGAGGGAATATATCCCCCCATACCCAGTAGGACCAGGTTTTACCTATAGAACACAGCTGGAGGGGAATGTGGTATAAGTAAGTATCAGCAGAAGGGTGTTCTTTCAAGACAGCCATTTACTTTGTCCTATTTAGCAATCAGTCTCATTTAATGTGCTCTTAAAGAAAAAAAAACGTGTGTTTAATTTTTAATAAACATTGGTAGGGTAACAATCACAATGACCAATTACAGATAAAATATTTGTAGTGTTACAGCATCCCCTAGTGGATAGTTTAAATCACAATGTTCTGATTGAATTGCACTCAGTAAAAAAACAATGATGTATTAGGTGATCGGTTTCACAAATCAATTATCAGAAACCTAAGAAAGTATTTTTTTGAAAAAAAGAAAAGATTTAAAATGAAGGAATTATTTATTTCATTCAGTATTGTAACTTAGTGATTCTGTAAGTGTAACTTAAAGTGGAACAAAACTAAAAAACAAAAAAAACAAAACATACACGCACACTTACCTTCTTTTGGCTACATCACTCGATCTTGCACTGCGCAAGGGACTGCATGGAGCTATAAGTCAAATTAAGGCAGTTACACTGTTGCATTCAAAGATTTTAATTAATTGATGTATTTTTATGCTTCTGGATATCAGATTTAACAAAAACCTGCACTGAAACCAATGATGAAATTTTGCTTCCTTCTGACTGCCAGTTGCTTAGCTGTGTCTGGCCACAATACATAAGGACATTGACCTGGTACAAGTATGCAGATCTGTAGTCAGAGTGAAGTTAGAAAGAATACTTGTTTGAATTCTGTGACACAAGCACTGGAGCCAGTGGAACAAGGTAACAGGTAGGGAAATACTTTCTTTTAGAAGGCCAGCACTGGAACCTTCATAAAACTTTACTATTGGCTTAATTTAAATCCAAAACACAACTTAACTCTTCATTCAGTCAACAAATATGAGAAATATATATGGGGAGGGGTGCTGGAAAAAGGTTTTACAGAAAAAGGTCAACAGGAACAAAAAGTGTTTATGTATTCTGTCATATCAGATCAGATCAAAAACAAAAAATGATAAAAAAAAGCTTTTTAACTCAGCAGCTGGTCATCCACAGTGTAGTAAAACGAGCCTTATTCTTATAGAAGTGATATGACAGAATAAGCTATAATATTTCTCTGTTCTCTATGCTGATGAAATGGTCCCATTCCCAAACCTCAGCCAACATTTGCGTAGGTAGTTCCTCTTGAAAACCTATAAATCATGTAAATCAAATATGTGTGTGATAAAAGAAGCATAAAATGAACAATTACACTAGAAAAAGTACATGTTTATTAAACAAATTGCAGCATTATAACACAGATGTTGTATAGTGGGGTCGATTTACTAAATTTGTCTAGGCTGATCACTTATCAAAGTGAAATCTCACTCTGCACAACAATTTTTACTCTACAACGTGAACTTACACCCTTACACATTCTTGATGTTAGAATAGCCAATCACATACAAGAGAATGTAGGGGAAAAAAACAGGATTTGTTTTGTATGTACAAGACTGGATGGAAATAAGTGAAAAACCCCTTGCAGAATAATAATTTGCTAAGTGAACAGCTGTTATAGTAAACCAATACAAATGTTAAGCTTTCCAATCTAAAGTACTGGTGGTGCTGGATAACAATCAGTCTTGCTTTAATTTTAAGAGACACAAGAAAGTCCAAAAATTCAGTGAACTACATACTATAGGATGTTGAAGCCAGGCATGTATAGGTGTGTAGCTAAATAGTGGAATGTGTGCAGAATGAGCACCCTAAAATCATTTTTCTACTATAGAGATGGTCAGCAAGTGGGTACATTTCTCAGAAGCAAAGAAAGCCCTAACTTAGATCAAAATAATGCATATATCACTATCTTCAAACTGAATATTTTTTTTTAAAGTGTAAAAGTGGGAAAAAACAGCGAATAGGAAAAAAGAATGCTTTTGGTAACCCAAAGACTGGGCAGCCTATAGCAAATGATCTCTCGCTAGCATTCATGCACAGACATCAGAGTGTTTGTGGTTTTCAGTCTGTCAGACTCTCTCTAGAACACTTGCAAATGTAATTTGTAAAAACAAAAACAAAAAAATCAACTTCGGGGCATAGCCGTCACATGTCGTCGCATCTTATCTCTGCTCTCCCTGCCCTGAGCAATTTAGGGAATAGGTCAACCATAGGGATTGCTCTACCACGTGTGAGTACTGACTCGTTCTTCCCCCATCCCTGTCATTATTCTGTTAATATACAATTTATAGCTGTAACCAGTTACACCTGGATTTCCTTTTGAACTTCATTGCCTCCCCATTGTCAGCATTTTTTTCCTGCACAAAGCAATTTCCTCTACAAGAGGTCTCTTTCCTAGCTTTTATGCTGCATTACTAAATACTACTAAGGGTGGTCGACAACTCCCTGCAGACTTTGATCCTCACAGGGGGCAAATTATTGCACTAAACACTTGATGCTACCTTCCTACATTGTCCGCTCTAGACAACAGTGAAATACAAGCTGAACCTGACAGGCAAACCAGAGTCTTCTCTAACTTTATCCACATCCTCTTCCCTTCTTCAGCCTTATATGGAATTGGCTGCTCTCACGCCCACCAAAAAATCCAAAAGTTTGCTAGGAATGGAAGAAGTCTCTACAATCCTGCTACCTTATTTTGATAAAAAATTTGACACACTACACACCTCGATTAAATCAGCACTCATGACCGTCTCCCTCCAATGCGAAAATAGTTGTAGAACAGGAATGACTTTGGAGGACCATCTGATGGAATCTCAAACTAAGCTGTCTGTGCAATATATTCTTTTTTCCTCTATGGAAACCAAACTGGACGACCTGGAGAACAGAGTTGTTGAACCAACCTCCGATTTGTAGGCATTCCATAAGAACCATTCCAGAGGAAGCCCTGATCCCTCGCCTTACCACGTAACTAATGGTAGCCCTAAACTTACCTCCAGACAAACCCTTCATCAAGTGGGTTTCAGATCGGGTTAGTTTACTATAGACTCCAGCTTCCTCTATATTATAGAAAGAGACACTCAGGCTTAAACAGATTTTTCCAAGGTGTGCCACATAAAGGGAAATGGTCCTGAAACTATACCACTATGCCTATATTTTGCCCAATTGGGATTATAACAGGCCTCCCACTGTCCAAAGCATGGGATTCAGAAGGCAGATCTTTTCCATTCCCTCTGATCCTGCTCAAAAATAAAGTGATATGTGCTTGCCCACCAAGTAAATTACGTCACATTTTCTGAAGAGGGGTCATCGCGGGGCTCCCACATCATAAGAGGGAACTAAGACTCCTTTTTGGTCTTTTTTTTCAGCAATAACCTCTTTAACAAAAGTGTAAATAGCTGCTGATCACACTAATCATGGATAGTAACTTCAGAATGGTTTTGTTATAGGGTTGTTGCAGGGCAAATATCTAGTTACCAAAAGTTTTTCCCCATTACTGAAATTTCATGTCTTGTTCTGTACTGTGTCTCTTTGTAGGTGTGGTCATATTGGTAAAGTCTGGTAAAGAAATAGCCACGAGAGAGAAAAGATAACCTAATGAAGGTAGTAGTATACATGCAAGTTGATAGTTAGTGGGAATATTTTTTTTTTTTTTAATTTACATTGGGGTGGTTGCTTAAACTCCTATAAGGAATCAAGCAACCAAAGAGACTGCCTGTGCAGAATATGGTCTTCATGCAGATCTGGCAGATGGTCAGAATATATGCCTAGATACTGATGATCTTAGCCTTAGTGTTTGTAAAAATTTTTATTTCCCAGACCGCACAGACATGCAGCAGATTCACTGAGGAGTGATCGTCTTTCTGAAAAGAAAGATTATTAAAATAGTCATAGAATACAAGATATAAAAAGATAAATAGCATTAGCTCCAAGATAGGTGATGACAACACAGTGTGTTGAGTTCGATAATTGTGTGTAACATTTTTCATAAGATCAATATCGCCATTTTTACACACATAGACATTTTGTTCTGATGAAGATGCAATGAGAGTGATCAATATTGTTTTTTATGATGTCCCATGCCTCCTTGGGAAGCAATGCCTGCAAATCGCATCGAGAAATGAAAAATGTAATCTATGGACAAATTGTCAACTGATATCTCATGTATGCCTTTTAATGAATAATAGGTTATGTTTTTTATAATTGATGTTGTGTAAAGAATAATCAAGTTGATCATTTTTTTTAATAGAAATATTGGTTTTAGAGAAAACTTAGTGAATTTCACCAAAATGGCAGAAGAATGGATAATAGAGGCTCCCGAGTGGAAAAGGAGATGGTCCTGATTTGCATCATTTGAGATCCCAGGTTAACAGGTATTCCTGGAGTCTTGTGAAATGACAGATGGATGGGCTAAATGCACAGTATATTGTAGCTTATTAAAATCTGTACTATCCCCCTTTTTCAATCGGGTGTCTGCTATCTATACCATCGCCAATGTGTTTGAAACCATACATAGTCCTCCGGAAGCGACAGGGCTTTCTCATTTCTCATTTTAGAACCTCCAGCAAAGAGAATAGTGAGCAGCAAAGCAGTGACATGCCCAAATCGAGTAACAGTCTCTTTTTTCAGCCTATGTAAAAATGTTGCACTAAATTATAAGGCCAGCAAAATGTTTGTGCACATTATTTCCCACAAGCTGTATTAATTTGTTCTCTCATGAGCCGAATGTTTGTGCATAATAATACAATTGAAACAATAGTTAACAAATAGATATTTTATTTAATTAGCAGCTTGTAACCAGTGATGCCAATCATTTCAGTTTAAATTCAATACTGTACCAAACCAAAAAAAGATACAATATAATCTTTAGCTAGGTTTACAAAATATTTTTAAGAAAGTGTTTTTGTAAAACAATGTCATGAATTAACTCTGAAAATATTACACTGATTAACATGTGTCCAATATTTAAAAATTAATTTGCTAATCAGGTGACCAGGACATTTCTGTCTTACAAAGAAGATGAATCCATACCAAATAGCATTTATACCCAACCATAGACTTCAAACAATCAGACTAAAGAGTCTGAAGAGCCAAAAAGCCACTACAAGCAACATACATTCAATACAACAATTGCAAGTTCTCAATTTCACAATTTTTCACTATTCAAGGACATTTTTCAGACTAAAATGAAGAAGTGCTAGAGGGAAACGACCTATTGTGCTATTGCAAAGTTTTTGACATCTTTGTTTTAGTTTTGGATACAATGGGGAGATTACACCTTTTATTTATATATTATTGGAAACGTTCCCTTTGCCTATTGTCCTAGTGATCAAAGCCAGAGGAATATTCTTTTTTTAAACACAAAGTTAGCAATTGTAAACTTTCAAAGGTTTTCAAAACTTCTGCATTTGTACAAATGAACAAAGAAAATTTGTACTACTTTACCTTTTGGGTTTTCATTGGATTTTCTTTTTGTATTCAATTCATGTTTGTTCTTGGACTTTTGAGTATTTACACCATCAGAGTAAATGAAAATTATACCCTATCATACCCATTATATATTTTATAGATACCATAATATATCATAAAACAACATTTTCCACAGTTCCACAAAAAAATCAGTGTATGGATAGATTTTATATAATGATGTGACCTAAAATGTACAAATAATTATTTCTGTTCACAACAGAAAAGTAAAGCTAATAATAGTAATAAACAAGCTATGAAAATAACAGCTTGTATGTGTTTAAATTGTTTTGATTTATACACTGAGAGAGAAAAAAAACGATCCACACTAGATTTTGGCCCACTGTAAATTAAAGATTTTCCTGCAATACAAGGGATGATGTGGTAATGGACTTTGAACAAATGATACCGTGGTTATACCCTTTAAAGGCTGAATGCATAATGCTTTACATTCACATTATCTACTAAATCTTCCAGGTCTAATGACAATGGATGTAATTCAACCCAGAAAAACTAGGACATCTTGTTTTCTAGATAATGCACTTATGGGGAAAGCTTGGATTTGGGCTTTAAGGGCCTTGTTACCCTCTGAAAGGTGTTAACTTAAATGGTATATTAGTACAGGGGAGGTAATGAATTAAAAATATTAGGGGAGATGCAGAAACTACAATCTGAGGCATAGAAATGTCAAATAAATAAATGTATTTATTACAAAATAACCCCTTAATTTAAAAACTATAATTAAAACTGAGCCCATAGACTCAGGGTTGCAAGCAACATGATTCAAATATAACTTTTATACACTTGAAATCACTTAATATAAGCGATCGCAGTTCTTCTTAAAAATATATGGTCATTCCAGGCAAAGGGACAGTGTCTGTACACTACTCTATCCAGCAAATTCCTGTCACTCCTGCCTCTGCCTCTACTTCAGCCAGTGCAATGTATCCAAAAATTTCTGAGAATGGGGCTTTGAGAGAGAACAGAGTTGCATGGGATTGATGGCTAGGTGAGCATCCGTGGGTAGGAAGGAGCAAAGGGACAGCATTTGTGCAACCTGTAGCTAGCAAGGATAACCTTGTTAAAATACCCTTGGTATTTTATTGTAAAACTGGTGATTTGTGTTAGCTTAAACCTAAAACAATTACTTGGAAAGCACATACATTTAGGGTATTTAGGCAACAAATCAGCCTAAGTTTGGGATATACAGTGTATTAAGAGGTCAAAACAAAAACCTAATCTGGTACATTTAGAAAGGACAGATGTATACCAAATCAATATACCTAATCAATTTTTTACAATGTAATTTTATTGGGGGGGGGGGGGGTCCGAAACAACCAGATTATTCATCATTCTAAGACTTAATCATCTCTGCTCGGCTGCACTCTGCAATACTCACAATAAACCACAACCTTATTTGGCTGCACGCTCCTCATTTTACGACCAAGAATTATAGCTGGGATCAATTAAATCAGAAATGCTTCCCCATCCATTACCATCAGAAGGTACCATTTTGCATAACGGCACACACACATCCCCTGAAGAAGCCAGATGGCGAAACACATCAGGATTAAACAGTGTTCTCTCTAAACTACTTAGGCAATAATGTGTTTAGTACAGGGGAAGGCAAACTCCGGCCTTTAGGCCAGATATGGCTTAGCCAGTAGTCCGTTCCAGTCAAATCCTGGCCGGCGGGGGTCAGAAACCTATGGCTCTCGGGCCTCCTTGGTATGCCTCCCTTCCCTATTTACCGCAGCCGGCATTAACACCTCTGCCGCCGGGTTAAGGGGACATTCCCTCTCCTCCGTATGCATTGTGGAGGAGAGAGATTTCCTTTAAGGGGCGTTCCCTCTTCTCAGTATGCATTGCAGAGGAAAGGGATTTCCCTTCAGGGGAGTTCCTGGTGGGGGGCAGAGCCATCAGCTCGGGACTTGAGAGAGTCCGGCCTAGTGTGCCTTCTTGACCTCCTAAAATGGCTTGATAGCCAAAAAAGTTTTCTGACCCCTGGTCTAGTATGAGGATCAAAAACACCCCATGATGTTACTGGTATAGACCCAAATTGTGGAAGCCCTTGGCTAAATATTTTTATGTACCGTATTTTTTGCCGTATAAGACGCACTTTTTCTTCCGCAAAACTGGGGGGGAAAAGTTGGTGCATCTTATACGACAAATACCGTGTTAAAACATAATTAAAATAAGATACTCACCCGATACCCGATCCTGCGTGCGTCTCCTTGATGCTGGCTGCAGTGTGTGTCTCCTCCTGGCTGCAGTGCAGAGCGAAAGAAGCCGGCACACGCGCCCCTGCGATTCTGAACCAGGAAGCACGCTGCTGATCCCTGCCCTAACAGAGTTACCCGGCCATACAGTGGAAATAAAGGTAAGTGAACGGCACAGAGTGATCAGAAGGGGAATTTGGGTGGCACAGAGTGATCAGAAGGGGAATTTGAATGGCACAAAGTGATCAGAAGGGGAATTTGAATGGCACAGAGTGATCAGAAGGGGAATTTGAATGGCACAGAGTGATCAGAAGGGGAATTTGAAAATATGAGGGGGTACGAGACCACTAGATGAAATATGGCTGGATAAGAGAGCACCAGATGAAATATAAGGGGGGAGGGGAAATGAAGAACATATTGGTAATATTGACAGTTCTTTCATTTCTGGATTTCTTGCAGAAAAATACCAGTACCACCTCCACAAGATGTCTAAGCAGAGGAGACTGGCATATAACGTTGCTTTCAAGCTGAAAGTAATCAAATTTGCTAAGGAGCATGGTAACAGAGCAGCGGAGAGACACTTCGAGTCACCTCCAACTGAGAAAATGATAAGAGAGTGGAGGAAACAGGAGGATCAGCTCCAAAAGTTGGATAAAAGTAAGCACACCTTACGTGGACCAACTGCAAAGTGGCCAGAGTTAGAGGTGGAAGTGAAGGAGTGGATCACACGTCACCGGCAAAATGGACTTTCTGTCTCAACAAAAATGATAATCTATGAGGCCAAACGCATTGCTGTGTAGAAAGGCATTCAGGATTTCACCGGATCACCATTGTGGTGCTATAGATTTATGAAGAGATCTGGCCTTTCTATGCGCACCAAAACCAGAATTGCACAAAAAATGCCAAAGGAATACGAATCAAAGATTCTGTCTTTTCATGTTCAAGTTTCATGTTTTCAAGTTTGTTATTGATGCGAAGAGGAAGAATAACTTTGAAATTAGCCAGATTGGGAACATGGATGAAGTCCCGCTAACGTTTGATGTGCCATCTAACAGAATCGTAGATAACAAAGGAGCCAAAACCATAACCGTAAAAACCTCAGGGCATGAGAAAACCCACTACACAGTTGTGCTGTCCTGCTGTGCAGATGGTACCAAACTGCCTCCGATGTTGATCTTTAAAAGGAAAACATTCCCAAAAGAAACAATTCCACGGGGAGTCGTCGTGCACGTTCATGATAAAGGGTGGATGGACAAAAATGGCATGAGGCTGTGGATTGACAAAGTGTGGTCCAAACGTCCTGGCGGGCTTTTGAAGAAATCTTCCTTATTGGCGCTTGACCAGTTCAGAGCGCACATTACGGAAACTACTAAAAAGAACTTTAAGGAAGTTAAGACCCAAATAGCTGTGATTCCTGGTGGTCTTACCAGCCAGCTGCAACCTCTGGACGTTTCCATTAACAAACCGTTCAAAGTTCTGATGCGAGAGGAGTGGAACACCTGGATGGCAGCTGGGAACCATGATCTGACGCCTACTGGGCGGATGAAGAGGCCCACTATCACACAAGTGTGTGAATGGCTTAAAAGGTCATGGGACTTCGTGAAGGAGAACATTATTGTAAAATCCTTCAAGAAGTGTGGCATTAGTAATGCCTTGGATGGAACAGAAGACGACATCTTATTTGACACCAGTGAGGAAGAAAGTGATGACAACGACTGCGTGGATCTGTCCTTCCTCATTTCTGATAGCAGCGAAGAAGAGAAATTCTTGGGGTTCGAATAAAAACATTACAGCCTTATTTTTTTTACTTTCACTGTTTACTGACTTTACTGACTGTTAATGAGAGTAAAGATAGTTCTTAATATGTTACATGGTTGACATAAAATTGTTCTTAAACTGCTGTTAACTTTATACAGTTGATATAAAATATTTTACTACAGTATTTGGTTCAGAATCTTTTTTTTTCTAGATTTTCCTCTTTTAAAATTGGTGCTTCTTATATTCCGTCTTATACGGCGAAAAATACGGTACATTGTATAATTCAGTTTGAAAAAGAGAGTTTTCTCTCTATGTGTGATGTTAAATACATGTTTGGATTGCCGCAAAGAAAACCCTGCCTTTCTTCTTTATTCTATATCATTTGTTGATAGGCTTTATCTTTGTCAGCTTGTTGGAAGGAAAGAAAGTTAAATATATGTAGTTAGGGTTCGCTAACTTAAAGTGATCCTGGGCAAATCACAAAAGTAAATGGAAACCACTCTCCTAACATAAGCAGAATAAAGCGTGTGATGCATGTAAAGCTCCATATGTAGCATTTCGTTGGCGTGCATCACCTTTAATGCTTGCATGGCAGCTAGAAAGATTCCTAATAAGATTCCTGAATTTATCAGATGCAGGTAAATAATTTATTACAATGAAATACAAACAAGTTAATGTGCCTGCCAAGTGCTGGTTTGCAGTTTATAAAGTAAAGTGTATTTTGATCTTCGCCATAGATCTTTCTGGTCACAGGAATGGCCAAAGAAAAACACAGAATTTTCAGTATGTAAAACAGAACACTTATCACACATAAATTATTTATTTTTTTAATGTGTATTTATCCAGCAGAAGTTAATTTGACACTTGCGGGTCATAATGGAAATTAGCAATTTTGTTTTCTTTATTAAATACATACTAGGCCTAGAGTTTATTATTATATTAAAATATATATATATATATATACACAATATTATTTATAGGAGATGATCTATTTCACATAAATAATAACATCTTTAGATCAAAAAAATATGGTCAATAGCAAAAAATCAATGAACACAATACATAATATAATTTATATATTCCTAATGCATTTTATACTTATTTAATTGCAGCAAAAACGTATTGCAAGGTTGAGGAAGTGTATTGCTCATCCATACATTGACAGTTATATATCGTTTAAAAGGTACTAGAATACTAAAAAATAAAACCTTATTTATTTAAAAGTTTTAGGCTTACCTGTGAAAATATAGGTCAGAAATGGCAGTCTATATGTTGCGGATTTACACTTAGCTTTCCCATCTTTTTTTACTTTTACTTTTTTAAGTTTAATAGCAGAGCTATACTTAAAGAAAATGTGATCAGATCAGTTCCTTGTTGCAGGTTCCATGTCCTCTCTGTAATAAAACAAATTTACCTGCCTGTTTGCAATCTTTTGTATAAAGTACACTGAGCTGTGCATGCACAATTCTGTCTGATCAGAATGCATGAACTCACAAGGGGAAGGTACATGGTTTCAAACTGGCCAATCAAATTGGGCAAAGATCCCAAACCCAGAATAGGAGTGAAGATATCAGCAAAGTAAGGTGAATTTTATTTCAATTTATTTATTTTAGTTCAAAAATTGTGAACAGGCAAATGTATTTTATTGCAGAGTAGACATAGCTTGTCCTTTTTCCAAAAAACTTGCAAGCTCTCAATTTTTTATTATTTTTAAATACATAGTAGTGTCTATGAATATGTAGTGCTGACAAGAATACTGTCACACACACACAATATATATATATATGTATATATATACATATATATATGTATATATATATATATTGTGACACCAAGGCAGGATTGAAGGTGAAAGAGAGATATATTTGCCCAAGATTCCTCTCTTATGAGATATATTTGCCCAAGATTCCTCTTTTATGTGAGGTATATTTGCCCAAGATTCCTGTGTGAAGTAGCAGGTGGAAGACTCTCATCTGTGAGATAATTAACAAAGAAGCACTAAGGGTGGGGATATAACATAGAGCCAGGAGCTTAGTCAGTCGCTTGGCTTGGAGAGACACAGACAGGGGTTTTTGTCAGTGCAGCTTGGCTTGGAGAGACACAGACAGGGGTCTGTGCGAGCTTAGCTTGGAGAGACATAGACAGGGGTTTGTGTCAGTGCAGCTCTATTTGGAGAGACACAGACAGGGGTCTGTGTGTGAGTTCAGCTTGGTTTAGAGAGACACAGACAGGGGTCTGTGGAAGTTCAGCTCTGTTTGGAGACTGTGTGGGTTCAGGTTGGTTGGAGACACAGACAGGTGTGGGCTGTGTGAGGAGCTCTGCCTGGGGACACAGAAAGTTGGTCTGTGTGAATGAACTCCAACCTGAGTAAAAGGGTTGCTGAAAGTTTTGTTTTGAGCTGACAGGGAGAAGCCCTCCAGCTGATAGACAGGAACGTCAGATGTATAGTAAGTGCAAGGTTTTCTTTTTGCTGTGTTGTTATTTTATCTGCAACCTTCAAATAAAACTGGCTACATGTCAGCTTAACACTTATACCTCAGTGTGTGACCCGAACTGGATGAACCAGACAAGTGTCCTTTGACCCCAGCAAAGGTGATCCTGAGCTTAACCCCTCACAATATAAATATATATATATATATATATATATATATATATATATATATATATATATATATATATATATATATATAGTGTGTGTGTGACAGTATTCTTGTCAGCACTACATTTTACTACAGCACTACACTACATTATATATATATATAGTGTAAAAATGCAAAGCTCCATTAATATGTATATATATTTGAATGTGTGAATGTATATCCTAATATACATTCACACCTCCATCCACATACATACTGAATCTGATTTACTAAACTGTTAAGTGAGGTGAACTGTTTTAAGTGGAACAGAAAACTCTTTGACCATGACTGGATGTTTGCAGTAAACACAGGTTCTCCTTAAATCTAAATCAAACCTACATATCAAAACTCTCATACCAGACGATTACCTACCTAAGCCTGGAATATTCCTTTAAGGCCTCATACTTCAGTAGTTATTAATGATTCTCTATGCT
Organism: Pyxicephalus adspersus; assembly: GCF_032062135.1. Lineage (NCBI taxonomy): Eukaryota > Metazoa > Chordata > Amphibia > Anura > Pyxicephalidae > Pyxicephalus > Pyxicephalus adspersus. The sequence continues at coordinate 77,160,761 of NC_092862.1, read as the reverse complement.
TTTGTGACAAACTCTTGTGCTAGGTATTCATTTTGAGAATATTGGAACAACTTAAGCATTGGAAGGCTGTAACATTAAAAGCCCATCTCTGGGTGAAAGGTTGATTGTGGGTTTAGGTGAGGAACAATGCATTTAAGCAGGGTTTTCTTTTATCCCAGGTAGTCCCCATGTTACAGGTTTGTTCTTAAGTTGAGTTTGTATGCAAGTCGGAACAATATTTTACATTACGTTATTATTACATTACTTTATTACATTATTTTTTTAAATGCAATTTGGACAGAAGTGTGTCTCAACATATTATTAGGCAGTGTGGTGTCAGTTACTGTATAAAATCCTCAAAAAATATGTTATGGAGCCTAGACATTTAATACCTTCTGGAGCAAGCTGTGCTTTGATATGCAAAAAGAAACAACTGCAGAGTTTGTCGTAGCCATTAAATAGTCACAGAAGGTTGCGGAAAAACAAAAGACTTCTTCTGCAAGTCATGCAAACCGCCCCCATCAAGCCTCTGTTCTGCACATCAGTGAGCAGGGAAGCCCCATTTGTATCTAGAAATCACCCATATGTCGGATAATCTTTTTTTTGGAGGGTAATACATTATTAGAACTTTTTAGACATGTATATTTTATATTTTATATCTTTTTTGGATATATTAAAGTATGTAGCAGGAAATGTATACAATATAACTGCACAAATATATAAATACTTTTTATCTCAGTTCATGACATTCATGTATTTTGTTAGTTCTGAATATTTAGCTTGTAATACTACTAAAGCTATAAGGGTTTCCTGCTCACTGGATTTCTTTTTAATTATTCTTTGATATTTTTAAAACAAGGTCAGGAACAGGATGTGCTTTTTTCAGTGACACTATCAGTGTGACATGGGTGCATTCTAAATTAATTCTAAAAATTAAATTAATTAAAACAGAATATATCTGTTTTTTATGTGTATATTTTGTTTTTTGTTTTTCATTGTGTTTTTTTTTTTTCTTTTGTCTCTTTAAAATACCTGGTGACCCCACCAGTTCTCTGATTTATTTTATGGATTTTGACTACATAAATATGGACCCAGACGTGTGCTGGCATGCCCAGTTTGCATTCCCGGGCTACAAAACTCTGTGCTAATGCATTTAATGCCTTTATGTCCCCTTTGCCAGGTTTGAGTCACCCCTTATTTTTTTTATTTAAAAATTATACAGCATACACAGATTGTGCATGTCCTTTCCTACTCATTTGCCACATGCTCATTGCTAAGGGGAAAAGAATACTAAGAAAGCCTGTGCAGTGACTTCATGATAAAAGCTCTAAAACGGAAGAGAAAATTTCCAGGATACTAAATACTTTATTGAAAAGTTATATAAATGGGATGGTAATAAAAAGGTAAATGATTGATGAGGAAGGCTTTAAAGCAGAACTAAGCTCAAAATAAAAAAACACACTTACTTTTAATACCGCAGATCTGTCGTTCTATCGGGTGGCTTCTTCGTTGGGTCCCGCGTACTCCTTTGGTGCAACGCTGCCATTATTTTCACTCTTCTTCCGGGTTATTTTTCGTACGTCACCCGATCTCGAGCTCGGGTATGCGCAAAATGAGCAGCGGGAATAGACAGAAAGGGGAGGTGCTACACCCTATTTTTTTTTTTAAAGGGTATTGCACTTAAAAAATAGATGAATACAATTCTTACCTTTATATAAAAGTGTTATCTACCAAATTATGTAAAGTAAAAATTTTGAGTTTAGGTCCACTTTAACTTTAATTTTTTGCAACTTGTAACCTGTACATAAGAGCATTCATTTAGTTAGATTTTACAGTTGACAGTTTGCTGTCAAATTCTGACATCATGTTCTATGAATTTACCATTTATTAACTACCTTTACCCCATATTATACAAGTGAACACGTAGAAAGACGTATGTATTAGAGTCAGTCTGAACACCTTAAGTACCTAAAAATTTGTTCACTAAATTTGTCATCTGAGTTAAGGATAGTTACACATTTAGAATCAGTCTAAAGACAAGACATTAGCTCCTCAATGAATTTCTTCTACAATCCAGTACAATAGTATTCCTGCATGTACAATATTGTTGTAAGGGAACTTCAAATAATTACAGTGAAATAGAACAATACAACAGAAATTAGGTTAATTTCATGTTTAATAACAAACATTATTAGAGTTCTCCTAATAAAACTTTTTAGAGAGTTCAGAAGACTTATCCAACCATATGAATTCATTTTATACCCTCACATACAAACTTGAGTGGGTGTTTTTTGGTAAAAGATGGGACACCTAAAAGTAAAAAGATTTAATCAACCCATCTTTATTTTCTGAAAATTCTACAGTTGATATTTCTGCAGTTAAGTTTTCGAGGCTGAGTACCAGCTATAACCATTAGAGGGAATTTCTTTACATTTTGGATCATTTAACAGGAGAACTGAAATGCTCAAAGCTGTTAGGTGGAATTAAACTGGGTTTGTAAAGTGTGACTTAGCTAAAAACAATAATTATTCAGTCTTGGACTAATTTGTATTATTATTTGTATTGTGGAGTATTTGTATATGGAGAGGCCAATTATGCCTAGCACCAGTTTAAGCAGTGATCTTGGGGCATACATGGGTATGGTTATAGTCCTAGAGTGACTTTGTAAGAAGGTAAACGTTTAGAGAAAACATTGAGAGTGTTCATCTTCAAACGTTGAATAGGCAGTAGAATTTATTGGGCTATGTTTTTAAAGCAGTAAATATGACTTATATAAAACATTTTCTGGTGTATAGTTAATCACTATCATTTAAAGCACATGGTCCTGGAAGACCACCACAACTACAGAGAATGTTTGGTAAATTTAAGATTTACTGCTTTAAAAGTATTCTGCATATACTATGCAGATTCACCCACTGGCTTCTTCTTGTACCTGTAACAGAGATCACTGTAATGCACTCCTACCCCATTGTCTCACAAATCCGAATACAATTTTTATTCTATAGTTGTATGGAAAAGGCAATTGTGAGCACGAGTGGCTTTGCCCATTATCCACATTACCAGTCTCATAACACTCTACCATACCCCGTCCCACCCTATGTGTTTCCTATGACCCCTATCCCAAGAAAAAAAAAAATTCTCGTACAGCAGCTGCTAGTGTACACACATATATTGGTACCGAGCCCAGCAGTTGGTAAAGTGTATAGTGGAAGATTGAAGAAACATGTCATACAGTGTAATTTCCCTTCAGTTGCTTGCTGAAGTGCCCACCAAAAGCTGCTGGTGACTCAATTTTCAAGCATTTACCTAAAACTAAAATACCAGTTTACAGTGACATGACTCCTTAAATGATCTGTAGTATAGCTGTTTCACATATATTATGTCAGAATAAACAAAAAAAAAAAAAAAACAATTCTTGAAAAAGCATACATGTAACCATATTTGTTTAGTAGTTTGTACCTTTTTTTCCTATACAAGTACAATTACAGTATTTATCAAAACACAGCTTTCAAAAACTTAAATACAAATAGTGAAACTTATTGCATGATTTCTACAAAGCTAGATCTTTTTGGCACTATTTGAACCATTAACATGTACAGAATATAATGTTATAGGTTTTATGCTGGGTTACTCCATTTTCCATTGGAACATCAAAAAAGACAGTTACTATTTTGAACAAGGAGGATGTTATACTCCTATCAGGAATATTAGTATAAGGCAAAAAAGGGTATTTTCTAGTATTTGTGTGATTATAAAAATGTCTCTACAATATTTGTATACACCTCTGGACACATATACATGACATATATTATATACACATTCTCTATGTACATAAATTAAAAATTATTTACAGAAGTTTAAAGTGCCACTAATGTGCTTATCTCTCAGATGTTTTTCTGTACTTCCTGGACGTCCTTTGTTCAAAGAATAAATTACATCAACTACAATGTAGGGGTTGCACTAATCCGTCTTTGTAAACACGGAGAATGGCTTCGCAAACAAACTTGTACTGACTCTAAAAACAAAACAAAAACACAATGAATACACCAGTAATTTGACAATATTTCCAAATTTAGCAAAGCTTTTTTCAGACATGTATTACATCTAGCATACAGGTCTTCCAGGTTGACTATCACTAATAAAAAGGTATGATAAAGTCAGCTGAAGACGGCTTTGAAAGTTCAAATGGAGGATTGCCAATATGTTTGTGGTGACCTGAAAAAACAGGTACTGGATATCTTTATTCACAGGGTAAGATAGGGGTGGGTGGGTTCAGCTTGCGGCTGAATAATAGGAAGGTTAAAGCGGGACACAAGCTGCTCTGTTTAAATGCCGTTAAAAGCTGTGTACACATGCTACATGATTGTCACCAGAAATAACCAGTGACGCTTGTCTTTGGTGAAAATCTAGCATGTGCACAGAGGTCCCCCCCCCATCGGTTGTTCATCAATCGACCCTGGCAGATGGCTGAATAAAGTAATAGGAACAACCACCACACTTTCCTTATGAAGGAGAGCACAGTAAGGTGCAGCATCCTTATCTTTACCCCTCCAATCTTTACAGAACAGAACAACCATGAGTGTGTACATCACTAGTTTGTTTGTTCTCCAGCGACAGAAATCTGACATCTATTTGATGTCTGTATGGGGCTTAAGTTGGAATATGTCTCTGTAAATGTAGTACACAAAGGTGTAAATGGGTAAAAAAATGTCCTTTTGTTAAAGCTAGAAAAAGCTAAAACTATTGACAAATTTTTTTTTGTTTCGTAACACCATGAAAAGGGCTGAGACAAAATAGTTCCTCAGCATTGAAAACATATCTGAATGGCATATTATAACTAAAGTTTTTAATTGATCAGTAAAACACATGCTGTGAACAACTGACAAAACATTGAGGTTGAAAGGTAAATGGCAGATTAAGGTGACGCAATAGCAGAAGACAGGTATATAGAAGATTTGGAAAGGTATGTGCAACACACCACTGAGTGTGCAGACTATCACAGAGCCACCTATTTAAAAAAAGGAGAGAACAATGACCTACTACTAAGTTGCACCACCACTGTACATACCAAGAAATATAATATTTTACTGATGATACAAAAGTCTCCCAGAATTTAACAGAACAAAACCTAATACATAATAATTGCTATTAGTTGCCTCATAAACAGTAACCTATCCTGCATACTCCATCATAAGAGATGTTGTATAAAAAAACAACAACATGCAATTCCTACTGGGGGGGGGCTGATTAAAGCTATCCAAGTCTGGGGAGGATACGCTTTCATCGGTGAACCTGGGTGATCCAGCAAACCTGGAATGAATCTGGTCCAGGACTGAAAACAATTGCTAACAAATAGAAAAAGACTTTTAGAAAATCCATTCCAGGTTTGCTGAATCACCCAGCTTCTTTGTTGAAAGTGGTGCCTTGAAGAGCTTTAATAAATCAGGTCCCCTCTTTGTGAATAGGGAGGCCTCTTCTCTGCTAGGAAGGCTTTCATGAGATTGTGAAATGTCTCTGTAGGAATTTGTGTCCTTTCTGCCAAAACAACATTTGTCAGGGCTCTAATCATGGTTTAGGAGTTAAACCATGTCTTTGTGGAGATGGACCTACTGGAATAGAAAAGAGTCTTTCCCCATTCTGTTGTCTAAAGGCTGAAAGCACAAAGCAGTCTAAAGTACTTACAACACAATAATATTATTCCTAATTTGGAGACATGCCTGAGCACTTTGGATCATAGTGTAGGTAAAGTGTTAACAAACTTTAGTCATATATTTATAAAAAAAGAGAATCTAACAATTACCAAAAATTCTATGGTAATTAATTAATTTTATTTGGGTAAAAAGAAAATTATATTTTAGCCGACAATAACAGTTGGCAAACATTATCTGCAGGTGAAACTTCCAGGTGTTTTAAATGTCAGCGATTGAATTACCACCAGGGAACGTTAGGATTAGTTCATGTAATCCTGTTTCAAAAATATAATTTAATTTAGTCTTTTTTCATCAAATGCCTAACAGGAAACATGCATAGTGAATAAGAATCCCCCCCCCCCCATAAAAAAGAACAAACAAACAGTATATAAATAAAACGTATAAAACATAGAAAACAAACCAGTGATAAAAAAATAATTAAGAAAAAAACGACAAAATCATTTGGCATATACATATACTTTAGGTACTTTTGTGGTGAAATATACAAATGTGTAGTTTCAAACACAAATGATAAACATATTAATTATGTTTTATTCCAGTAAAAACTCAACACAGATTTTTAAACATTATAAATTGGATGAATCATCCATATAACAGATGTAGAAAAAGTTCTTACTAACCGATGTTTGAACCATCATAGGTCGCTGGTCTCTCGTCTGCCTCACAATATCCAAGGGATACACAGGTTGGTTTTGTTCAATTAGACACATTGCTGTTTCCATGGTGATCAGAACACCAGTTCGACCTATACCAGCACTGTAAAAGAAATGCCGTATTACTTTCCAGAGGTACATACATCTTTAATCAAAGCCTTCTCATACATGACTGGAAAGCCTCAAGGCTGCTACCAAGAGATGTGAAAAGCAGCTCAGACATTTTGCTCTTACTAACTATTTATAAAAGAATACTAAAACACTCAATTGTATAGGAGATATGAAAAGAATGTGAACTTTACAACTGTGGACAGCAAAAAAATCAGATTTATTTTGAACAGGTAAATAAACTAATTCAGGGCTGGTGCTTGAGCACCTATTATGAATCAGATCAGTTTTTACATTTTACCTACATTTCCATTTATTTAGCAATAATGTTTTATTACTTATAGCAAAATATATCTTTTCTTGTAGAAAAAGATAATGCTTTCTTTTGATGGTATTGTTTTCCAAAAGTTAAAACATGTATATGTAATTTTAAAACACAAAAAAGTTAATGCACAGACTTTTTCCAACTGGGATAGTTTAAAAACTATAGATACATATAATACTTTAGATTTAGTGCTAGATTTGTTGATAAAATGTATTCCTTGTATTTCTTGTGGATTTTGTGTAAAAAAACAAAAAAAACAAAGTGAATGTTAGGAAACGAAGTATTCAAAAAACATTTTTTTACAGGTTTTTCTATAGTTTGTTGGCTTCAGAACACATCCCTGTGACCAACTGTAACAGAACATTTATTTTCTAAAACTTCTTCCATAGCAAATAGCTGCTGCTTTTACAGTCAGAATTTCCAGTAGGACCGGCTACTGATTTTAAGGTATTCAGCTGTCAAACTGACAGCATATCCTATTAGAGACATGAGTTGGAACATGTAAAGTATGAGGGAGAGGAAAGTATGTTAATTATAAATTTCACAGTGGTTTAAGTCAAGTCCCCTATGGATGTTAATGGAAAAGACAAGGTCAATAGATGTTTAAAGCACATCTCCTGCACAAAGGAGGGCAAGAGAAAATTTCCTTTTAAAACATTAGAAGAGTATAAGGAGGATGACCTTTAGTCTCTGAATAACCTTGCCTAGAGATGAAACATAAAACATAAAAAGTGCAAAATAAAATAACTGTATCCTCTAAAGGATAAAGGAACATTTCAAACAAAGCTGAATATTCTTTTGAGTAGGCTTTTGTCAGTAAAAGCTCACATATATTAGTCAGTCAGAGGCCTACAAAGCAATATAGAACATGTCATGTTTTGACAATGGCAATGCAGAGCAACACAAGGGTTAAAACCTAGGTATTGTTACGATAAAAAGGATAATTAAAAGAGGGGACAATTGCCCAGGGACACAGCCTAAACAAGGAATATGATGATAATGGCTAGTGGGTAGCTATGTATATTGTCTGTATCACTTACAATAGACTCTATTTGATGTATTTTATGTATTTCTGTTCTTTGTATTGTAATTTAATTGCGTTTAGGATTTTTCATGTATGTATGTCTATGTATACAATATATATATTTTTACACAAAATTATATGCCTTCTAGAACAGGCATGGGCAAACTATGGCCGGCAGGCCGTATACGGCCCAATGGGGATGTTTCTCTGGCCCTTTGGGTGCTCTGCGGCTCTGGCCAGTGCCACCCCGAGCAGGGTCAGGAGAAGCACCCTGCCGGAGGAGGGGGAGCGTCCCTGCACACAACCCGCCCACTCTCCCATCACAGGCCCTTAGCTTGCGATGCTATTAATGACCACAAATGAAGCAACCGATGTAGCTTAATGCAGTACAATAAGAGGACAGTGCAATTTACAACAGGAATTATGATTATTTGAGGACTCAAATTCAATTTTATTGAATTGTTGAATCAACACTGACTAGCTGTTTTTTTGTATTTTGAAAACAGAAGTCTGGTGCTTTAAATTAAATGATACATCGTTTGGTACAATATTTACCTGTAACCACTCATCCACCATGCAGCCCATCAATCATCTCTTACTTCTGACTCACACGCACAGCAGAAATGTAGGGCTCTACATGCAACCCACAACCTACTCCCTTGATTTGTTCCATTTTTACTTCTATTTATACTTTTCCTATCCCTATTTCTTTTGTATAATAAAATAGAAACGATACAGCACGACAAATCTTTTAGTACGCTCTAATCTATATAGTAGTATTTAGTCTTATTCAGCAGGACACTGTTCTTGTAATGAAGAAAATGTTTAGAAAATGATGATTTTTCGGTTCTATTGAGTGTCAGGAAAATACTGCATTAGATGGCAAATGTGCTAACATGGCAATAGTCAAAACTTCCTCATAAGCTTTAAATAAAATGTATAGCAAAGCAAATAACTTTAGAATAATAAAGCCCAGAAAAAGAGAAAATAAATTGGAAAGCAAAAAAAATAACAAAGAACATAAGAAAGGAAGAAAAGGAGGAGAAAAAAAGAAGGGGAAAGGAGGAGGTCAGGAGATCAGTATTGACACCAAAATATTTAAAAGTGACTGATCAAATTCTGTATGCAGATAGTGGTCCTGATTTAATAAAGCTCTCTAAGACTGTACAAAATACACTATCATGGGTGAACTTTGGTCATCCAGTAAACCTAGAATGGATGTGGTACAGGATTGAAAACATTTGCCAAATATTAGCTAATGATTTTAAAAAATCTATTTTAGGATCATCTGAGTTCACCCATATTAGTCATATTAGGCCCAGTGTAACCCAAGAGGCCCAAAAGGAAGCATTAAGAAATTTAAAGAGAGTTCGGTTAAAGCCAACCTATCATCAAAATATAAACAAACAAAAAAAAACTGTTTTTATGTGTCACTATTCAGGGTAGTGTTTTTTATTAGGATTTAAAAGCGAAATGCATATATATTAACCTCCCGAGCAATAAGCCCCTGTTGAAAGCGGTAACCCCAAACCACACTCGGGGTAGCTAAAAAAATAAAAAATAAAGTCTTACCTGGTCCCATGGGCGTCCTCCAGTGTCCTGTCATCTTCTGGCTGTGTCCTCTTCCTCGATCTGTCCCACGTCGAGTGCGCTGTCGTTTCCCAGGAGTTCCCGATGATGAGGTGCGTACAGATGTCGCTAGGGGCCCGGCGGGAATTTCAAACTATTTTGTATTAAATGCAATACACTGCATTAATATGTCTAAAAGTGGTAGATTGTCTTTCATGAAAATGTATTTTACAGTATATTTTAATAGTATGAGTATAAAAAAGTTTGAAACACACGATCACTTTTTTAAATGTATTTAATTTATTTTTTTGACATGGTTTTGTGTTTCAAACTTTACTATACTCATATTATACTGCAAAATATTCATGAAAAACAATGTACCGTTTTAGCCATATAAATCCAGACAGAAATGAACCACCCAGGAGGTTTACAAGATACAAGTTTGACCAGTGTGTCCTGAGTTTGAGCAGGATGCTAATTACCGCTAAAGGGAAATTTCTGTCAAACAACATACCCTTTTAAATGTTAAAAGCAAAAGATAACTTTGGGCTAAACACATCAGGAATTCTCTAATATGTCGCAATACAACAATCTTACTTAGGTTTCTTTTGAGACCTTACAAATTCCTATTTCTAAATTGATTTAACTGTCCAAGAGATACCATAATTGTGTGGCCGCTGCAAGAAAGCTTAAAATTTAAATGTGTCATCTGGTTTTGTTATGCTGAATAGTATTAAGGATGAAATGTATCGTATGTGGGCTCTACATTTTGCAATGTGATTTCAAACAATGTTCTTAAAAAGGGTAATAGGGCTACCCAACATCTCCTCCTTGGGTCACGGAAAGAATGTGTATGTGTGTTGTCACCCTAACACGGAAAGTGTGTTATTAGCTCATGGCCTTCAAACCCTGTAAGGCATGACTGAAGATTTAAAGAGAAACTATATTCTGAAAGTTATGAGAACAAGCAAGGGGAAAAAACTGGAAACTAGTATTGCCTGTGGTCTCTCAGCAGTTGATATTTTCGCCATTATTGATTTACTATGCCTTGCTCTATACTGGGTTTCTTGAACTCAGAATAGTAAGCAGCACAGTAGTGATAGCACCAAATCTCACTGCAAATCTCTTGAGTGTCTTGGTACACTCACTGGGAAGTGTTTTCTATTTTACAGCTGGATTAAAAAATGTTCTGTGTATCTTTTGTTTCTAATACAATGAGTTCACTCTACTATATACTATACTATATCTACTATATACATTATGTTTTTCTTTATCTGATTAGTGGTCTTTGACACAGAGACGTTCTTTTATAGTTGAGACTTTCTGTCAAAGGTTCAAATTGTATTTAACCTGTTTTTTTATTTTTAGAGTTCTTAATCCTAGGTAGACTCACTTGGTGAGTGAATCATGTACCCCGCCTTTCTAAAACAATTCATTTGCAATTTGATCAATAGCCCTTTGGGAGAAGTTTTTAATTGACCTTTTAACTCCTGGAAGAAAATGCATTTTGCTTTTAAGATAGATAAATAGATAGATAATACTACAGGAATGTAAAACAAAATGCATTTATGTAAAGCATAGCAATATGTTCTGTTGCAACTCTGCGGTTCTGCAGTATCAACACACTGCCAAGGTCTTTACCCATATGCTGCCTAAACACTACAGCCTCAACTTTCTAGTGGCTTATACAAACCTGGCGCCACTGTGCAATACATGTTCTGATTGGCTTGTAGCATAAAACCTACCCACTGATTTATGTTATGCAGGAATTTATACAAAAATACATTTCTTTTAAGTATACTAGAGTTTATTTTTATATTTGTCCAGAGATTAAATTTAGATTAAGGTTGCAGTGCTTCATTGAAACTACACTACAGTGTTTGAATCACTGCAAAAAAAAAAAAAAATATGCACCATGACCTACCTGTAGTAAATGTTTGATAAATTCCAAATTTACTGTTTTATAAACGAATCCTATAGCTTGAGACATTTATGATTTTTAAAAATTCTCTATGCATAGGTGTACCTTTGGCATAATACTTATTTGACTATGTGGGCAGAGTTTAATTCCTGTGCTAACAAAGACTATTTATTTTTTTTATACACGACTTACCTTGTTAGTCATTTCCTATAAAAAATCTAAAGTTACCCTGTACAATATATAACATTATCAATATACCTTTCTACAGATGATATAATTACCTGCAATGCACAAGAATTGGTTGGTTTGCTATTCTTTTTTGTCTTACACAATTAACAAACTCCAGAAAATCAGATGATTCATCAGGCACGCCATGATCAGGCCAAGCGACATACTGCAAATGAGAAACTGGCAGCTCCTCTCCTGTCTTCAAACAAAAACATTTTTCAGACATATTAAATGATGATATCATAGCACAATAAAAATGCATCTTTAACATATTGAGTCATAATACAAAGTAATGTGGTTTACTACCCAGGCAAGGAATCATCTCTGCCATTAAATAGCACACAGTTATAACTATTAGCCCATGACTTTATTATTATTTATTGGCATTTTGTAATTAATTTAGGCTGCTGACATTTTATTATCTTTACTTCTGTTTCCCAGTACTTTTGCCAGACTAATGCTCACATAATAAAAACCCTAAGCATTTGGCCATATAAACTATAAAAGGACAAACCATTTCACTCTAATAGAACCTGTAAGTTAGGACCTGTGCTTTTGTTTAGTTGAATAACTTTTTGAAAAAAGAAAACAGCTTTGCCCAGGATTAGCCCTTTTGTTGGTGTATTTATATAGCCTCTGGAAGATAGGTACAGTAACAAACAAAAAGTGATAACCAATCTGATTTCTACAAAACATCATTTTTACATAACTGCGATTCTACATAACTTTTCAGAGAAGGAACATACTTTGGGGTTGTACACCAACTGGCATCAATATAGCAGTAAGGACCTCATAGGTATGGAATTTGTAACCAGATAAACAATCTGCTCCACGATGCACATTAATTCATTCTGCAATAGAATTTAAAGCCATATACAAAGTTTATTTCTGCTCTTACCTCAGTGTTTGTTATTATCATTTCTCTGAATACATAAGCAAGTGTACAGTCTTCAGAGTTACACTTAACCTTAAATTTCCCATACTCCATCAAATCAGGGGGATCGGGCCAATATTGATGACATTTCGTCTAGAAGTAAAAAAAAAAAACAAAAAAAAAAAACAGAGTAATTTATTATATATGACAAAAAAATCAACACATAGTTACATAGTAGGTTAGGTTGAAAAAAATGGACATGAGTCCATCAAGTTGAACTACTGGGGAAATAAACATATCCCAGATAAAAACTCTATAAAACAAAGTTGGTCCAGAGGAAAGCAAATAAAATCCTGGTACAATTTGCTTCAACAGGGGAAAAAAAATCCTTCCTGATTCCACGAGGCAATCAGATGTTTCCTGGATCAACAGTCACTGTTATTTTTACTTTAAAGCCTTAATACAGATTGACTTTTCTAAACCTATCGACCCTAACTTGCATATTAACCGTTTGTGGGGTCAAATGCTTTAGCAAAGTCCAAGTACACTATATCAACTGCTACTCCACTGTCTACCTGTTTACTTACTTCCTCATAAAAGGAGAGTAAATTTATTTGACAACTTCTGTCTTTCTTAAAGCCATGCTGACTATCACTTATAATATTATTTTTTAGCAGAAACTCCTCTATGTGGTTCTTTATCAAACTCTCTAAGACCTATCCAACTATGGATGTTAAACTAACGGGTCTGTAGTTACCTGGTAATGACTTTGCTCCCTTTTTTAAGATAGGAACTACATTGGCCTTACGCCAATCCATCTGTACCTTGCCAGTGACTTAAGAGTCTCTAAAAATTTGAAATAATGGCTTTGAAATAACTGAGCTCAGCGCTTTGAGGACACGTGGATGTAATCCATCCGGTCCTGGTGCTTTGTGAACCCTAATTTTCCCAGCTTTTTCTCATTCATATCAATTCTGAGCCACTGTGACTCATTTAAGGCAGTGACATTGCTATTATGAATTTGGACTTGAGCTCTGCCTTTTTCCTTCATGTACACAGAGCTAAAAAAAAAGTGTTTAGTAAATCTGCCTTGTTTTTATCCCCAGTTACCAACCTAGCGACATCCTTTAAGGGGCCTACATGCTCACATCTGATCGTTTTGCTATTAACATATTTGAAAAAAAAACTTGGGGTTTGCCTTACCTTTTTTTGCAATCTGTCTTTCATTTTAAAGTTTTGCACATTTTATCTTCTTTTTACATCTTTTGTTATATTCTTTATAGGTTTCAAATGATGAAGGTGATCCTTCATTTTTATATTTTTGGAATGCCCTTTTTTTGTTCCTATTGGCTTTTTTAACATCAGCTGTGAGCCACACAGGTTTTAATTTTAGCCTCTTAAACTTATTACCCATTGGAATATATTTTTCAGTTTGCTTTTGTAGAACAGAATTGAAACATTCCCATTTCTGTTCTGTGTTGTTTGAGGACAATATTATCTCCCAGTCCAAGTCCAGTTCTAGTTGGGGCTTCTATAAAACTGTACCATGAAATTATCTTGTATTAAACTCACAAGTTTCCTCCCTTTTGATGTTCCTGTAGTGCCATTACTCCAGTCAATGTCAGGGTAGTTGAAATCTTCCATGATTAAAACACTTTAACTTTTTGCTGCTTTTTCTATCTGTGCTAGTAGTTGATTTTCTATTTCTTCCTTAACACTGGGGAGCTTATAGCAGACTCCAATTATTACTTGTGTGTTATTAAACCCGCATTCAACTCCACCCATAATGCCTCAAAAGCATCGCTTGTTACATACGCAATTTCTTCTTTCACATTCACTTTTAGATCACTTCTCACATACAGACAGACACCACCACTCTTTCGTTTGACTCTGTCTTTATGAAAGAGAGTATACCTAGCAACATTGACAGCCCAGTCATGCGAAGAACAAAGCCAGGATTCAGCAATACCAACTATGTCATAACAGGCTCTTTAAACCATTGCTGCTTTTACCATCATTGCTTGCCAAATCATTTTGATTTTCAGTACAACTAGTACTGCACAATCCAATGTTTGTTTGTACCTTGGGATGCTCCTTACAATTATCCCTAATCCTCCCCCCAACTATCCCCAATCCACCCTCCACTAGTGTATGGCCCCTGACTAACCTTTCTGCCTCCTTATTTACCTGTCCCATCCCCCTCAGTCCTAGTTTAAATATCCCGCCACCATTCCCCTAGCACAGCAGACCCCCTTTCATTTAGGTGCAAACCATCTCTGGCATACAGGTTGTACTCCAATGAAAAGTCAGCCCAGTGCTCTATGAAACCCAAACCCTTCCCTTCTGCACTAGGACTTAAGCCATGCGTTTAGCTGCCTAAGCTTCCTCTGCCTTTCCAGTTTTGCGCATGGCACAGGTAATATTCGAGTGAATATAGCCATGGAGGTCCTTATCTTCAGCTTGAAACCTAGTTTCCTAAACTGATTTTTAACTTCCATCTATATTGTCATTGGTTCCAACATGGACCAAGACAGCTGGGTCCTGTCCAGCCCCTCCCAGTAGTTTTTCAACTTGGTCCACCACATGCCAAACCCTGGCACCAGGGAGACAGCAAACCATTCGGTTGAAGGGATCCAGGCGACAAACTTATTCTATTTGTCCTCCTGATCATAGAATTCCCTATGACTACTAATTGTCTTTTCCTTTCTGTGTTTCCCTCTCCACCACTACTAGATGTGCTCCTCTCCCGGCTGTTAGGGATAGCAGTAACATCTAGAGTTGCCACCACTGGGTCTGCAACCTGCACATCTTCACATAACTTTGCAAACATGTTGGGGTGCTCAAACACAAGGCTGGCCTTCCTTTTATGGGGCCCCTACCACTCCCTCTAGTTACATTAATCCAACTCCCTACATGCTCATCCTGATTAACTTCTCCACCCTCCACATCTAAGTCATTAACGAGACCCTTCTCAGGGTGATCCACTGATTTCAGTGTTGCAATGCTCTTCTCCAGCTCTCCAATGCGAGATACCAGAAAGGCAACTTGCTCACATTTGTCACAGCGGTATTCACCTAAGAGCTGTTGCTCCATTTGTGCATACATGTGACAGACTGCACTGAACCAAACTTTCCACCTTGTTACCACTCATTTTCCCAGTTACAATTTTTGTTTACAAAGAGTTATAAACGTTTACTTACAATTTGTGGTTACTATAAGGATTTAACCCCTGTTTTTTCTAACTCCACTTGATTAAAAATCCACTTGTTTCACAAGCCAAACAGTAAACAAGCTCAAAATGAGTGCCCCAGGAACTTAAATCACCTGTGAAGCCTTGACCACTCCCTCTTGGAGGTCAGCAAGGAAAAAAAAGCTGTTTAAAATAAAACTGACAGTCAAGCAAACACAACCCAACAGTCAAACAGACACAACTCTCAAATGCACAATATCAAATACACAATATCAAACTCCTGTTTTTTCTAACTCCACTTGATTAAAAAATCCACTTGTTTCACAAGCCAAACAGTGAGCATAAAATATTTTTGAAACTGGCTGAGAGAATAAAATATTTTTGAAACTGGCTGTGCCACTGGCAGTACATAACTTTCATCTGAGATATCGGGCAAACAATCTTAAAGCTAGGTAGTTCTTTGTTGGACCTAGAAAATAATCGATTTAATTATGTGTAGCACTTATCTGTGTTGTGGAAAAACAAACACAGAATGCAAAGGAATCTGTGCATGGGGAATCTGTGTGATAGTATCACTCCAATATCCCACTCTTTACCACTCCAAAGGCTCATTTCTCCTCAACTTGTATAACTTTGTGGCATCCAAACTGATGGGTCTATAAAAAACATATGGTCATATAGGTCACAAAACTGATACCCACTTATACTCAATTATGCTGTATTAACACCTAATTATCTGATACTTTGTAATGCACAAAACTGTAAAAAGTACTTTGCTACAAATTTGGAAAACACCATGTAGGAATAGAAATTAATACCAAAATTTGAATCAACCATTACCTGGTTACATTTTATTACCTTCAATACTTTTACATTAAAAGTCAATCATAATGATAAGGACTGGCCACAGACAGACTTTTTTTTTTTACTGGAAACGGCAGGCGAGGACAAATCTGTTCAATATAGACAAT
This sequence comes from Pyxicephalus adspersus, assembly GCF_032062135.1. Classification (NCBI taxonomy): domain Eukaryota; kingdom Metazoa; phylum Chordata; class Amphibia; order Anura; family Pyxicephalidae; genus Pyxicephalus; species Pyxicephalus adspersus. Next base: position 77,144,208 of record NC_092862.1, on the reverse strand, counting down.
ATTCTACATGTCTTACCGTGACTTCCTGATTGACTACAGCACGGGTCCCCAACCACTGACCCACTAGTGGGCCTCGGCACTGGTCAGGAGAAGGACCACGCTTAAGGGGTGCACCAGCCAGACCATGTCTCCTGTTTGGATCGCAGGCTCAGGGCAGTGTGTTTAAGTGACACAAAGCTCCCCACGCATGCGCGGTCCGGAGTCCGTGCATTTAGTGGTCCTTCCTACCTTCCTACAAAGAATTGGAAATGACTGCACCATAACACAGAATATTAAGTAATTCCAAAGCTCTTCATTGTTCTTTATTGTGTGCTAAAGTTCTTATTGACTATAGAATTATATGCAATACTGCTAAAGTAAAACTGCCCAGACACAATGCTGCAATTTTTATTACTTTCTTTAACACTGTAAATACGTACCCTTCCTCGTTCTGTTAATGTTGTTAACATGATCAAAAGAGATAATTTGTTATCCCAAACCATCTGCCAGAAATGTGCACATGTATGTGGAAGGGGTCCTTGAGTAGCAATGTACCTATTTACAACATTGGATGATGGGATCTCCATCTGAAAATACAAACATATTTTTTGATCACAGTGTACCATATACTAACGCACCTGCCAATTAAATGATAAGAATAAACCTAACTCTACAATAATTGGTAATTATGCAAAAGAAGGCTTGACATGAATCACTGTGCCTCCTATGCATATTTAATATAACTCTTGAATCTGTAAACATAATGCTAATGATTCTATTTCCAATTTCAAAATCAAAACAACCATATCAGAAGTCCTCTAAAAATTAAAATGCAGGAATAATGAAAAAGAGTTTTGAAACGTTTTGTTCTAACGTCCCTTCTGTGTCAGACTGGTGGGCCAATTAATTGTTCAGCTATTAATACTTCACTGTCCTAAAATCTATTTAGATAAAATTTTCTCAAAGGGATTGTCCAATTACTAAAAATATATTTTATTAGAGTTATTTTACTAATTAGCTACCTAAAGATATGAAATTGACATTCCCCACTGAACCACTTTTTCTTTGTTGAGAGTTTCTACGACACACCTTTCATTTTTGTAAGGGTCCTAACACTTGCATCAACTGGATTAGTCAACTGGCTAAATCAAACACCAAAGGCCAATTCACAATAAGGCATTGTGGTAAGTCAAATGTTGTTGTGGGAAGTATGTTATTTGTGTTCATATACTACAGTGCCATTCATTGTTAATGGCACCCCATTGCACCTTGCAATGCACTGCAGCACAATGGTTGGTAAAATGGTATGTGTAATGCTGTATGTTTTAGTCAATGTATTTAAAATAGACTAGTTTAAAAAAAAAGAATGTATGAATGCATGAAAACACATGCATCACAGCATACATCGTTATGTTATTAGGCCCTAGGAGGACAAATTTACTTACTGTACCATAGATGTGACTGACAAAGGGGAAATTAACCAGTAATTGATAAAATCTCAGTGTATGCATAGCGGAGTCAAAAGCAATACAGTAAAATTTCTAAAATACTTAAAATAGACATTTTAGCTGTTCATGATTTTTTTAAATTCCTTTGAGTCCTATAAGAGTTTGACAGTGACCTCTCACATTCACTTCACATGAATATGCATTTACTTACATTCACATAGCTAGCATTGATATAGTCTTCAGTTTCCTGTAGGACCACTCTGGTTGCATCATCTGTAGATGAAAGTATAATACTATTAATCTCAAATACAGTCTGCTCTTATAGCAAAGGTAAAAACAAGGTGGGAAAAAACAAAAACAAATAGCTACACATATATGTATATTTTTTAAACTTTACTGCCATATATGTAAGTTGAGATGAAACTTAATAAAGTCCTCTACTGCTCACGGATCATATTTTAAATTAGAACAAGTAGAGTGGAACAAAGTAGGACAACATATGTCCACATGATAAAAAACAGAAATTGTGGTTACTTACATGGTAGAACATCTTTATATCTGTTTTTATCCATATTTTGGCCAGTCTTCGAACATGTAATGACAAGCCCAGGTTTTTTTCGATAAAGTTGCTACGGAACAAATAAAATTATTACAATTAAATATACTGTGGGGTCTAAAACAGAAATTGTCTGTCTTCATAATATTTGGAGAGAAAAAAAATCTGGAAATGTTTTTTGTATCTTGGCATTATTTTTGGGTTAAAGGAATAAGGATCTGTTCTGACAAGTGTTAGAATCAAATGCTGCTACTGTGCTTAAATTGCAGCAAATTGTGTAAAAATGTGATGATCTGTCATGTACTTTGATAAACACTAAATCAATGCACATCCAGTTGTCAGCATGTTTTTACCATTACACCAACATTTTATTATGTGTTATTTTGGCTCATATGATAATGCTATCAATATGCAAAACATGGTACATGGAAACTGACCTTTGTAAAGGGCAATTAGGCAAATGTTTATGCAAACAGTCAACAAAAATTATAACATACTGGCCTAATGCAGGCAGACTGTTAACACTACTGGTAATCCTGGCTTGGGCTAGGAAGCTTTGCAAAAAAAATCATCCAAATAAAACCTCAGGCATGTACATCGGTGTCCTATATTTGCTTTCATGATTTTTCTCAATACCATGGTAATCTGCCAGTTAATCACACCTAAAGATATTTCCCCATAACAGATTAAAGATTTTCTTCTGCTACAAGAAACTACCAGACACTTGTAGAACAGTAACAGTAAATATTACTTTATGTAAGAAGAATCAACATAATATGCAGTGATTTACAATAAACAGGGAGTACGAATTACAAACTTACATACAAATTCTGGTATAAAGAAGATGATCAGTAGATGAGTTTGAATAGTGTTTTTTTTTTTTTTTTTTGGGGGGGGGGGGGCTTTTTAAAATATATTTGAAGGTGTGGACAAATCTTTTAAGGCAGGGAGGAGTGCATACAAGCTTGAGTTTTATAATAAGATAGGAAATGGTAGGTAGGAGGAGTAGACTAGCTGCAGCATTCAAGATTAATTGTAAAGGTGAGGGTCTTGTAAGATAGATGACAGATAAACCTCCACACAAGAATATGACTTAACTACTAGCACAGATAGAAAGGGCTGAAAAGCTGGCAATGTTTTAGTAATGGGAGATTTTAACTACGGTGACACTGACTGGAGTATGGACACTACAGGTACAGCAAAAGGGCAGAAATTTATGAATTTATTACAAAATAATTTTGTGGTAAAGTTTATAGAAGCCCCAACTAGAAATGATACTATGCTGGACCTAGTTTTTTCTAACAATGCAGGGCCTATAATGTGCATATAAAAGTGAATCTGGGTAGCAGTGACCATACTATGATTTAATTTAATGTAAGCAGGAAGCAAATACAGGAAACAGAAAACATTAAATTTTGAAAGAGCAAAGTTTCCATTATTAAGGGCAACACTCTGTGACATGGACAGCACTAGGTCCCAAGTTCGAATGTCGGTCAGGACACTGTCTGCATGGAGATTGCACGTTCTACCTGTATTTCCAGGTAGACTGGTTTTATCCCACATTCCAAAAACATGCAGTCATGGGTTTGGATGTATGTGAGATTTGCATCCAGAAAATTAGCATTCTTTACAATAGGTTCAACAACGGCAGATATTAAACAGAAAAATAAAACAGTATCCAAGCTATACATTGTCAGAAAAAAAAAACAAGTTTGGCAAAATTTTTTGCTCATAACTTCTAGAGTAGAAATAAATTACCTCAAACTGAATGAGTACCACACCAGTCTCAAGGCCTTTAGTGAGCTGCTCCATTGACCCTTGCAGTGTGTCACAATATTCAGTGGGAAGAATTATTGGTTGAAGAATTTGCGTATCTGTCTCATCTTCTGATTTTATCTCACCAAAAGGCTTCACAACTTTACAAAAAATGAATATTGTTATTTGCTTACAAAAAAAGGAAAGTCTTTACACAAAATACATACATACATCTCATAATTATGTTAGACAAATCCGCATCAAAATGATGGACCAGAGCCAAATACATTTATGGGCTTCTGAAAAAAAACTACCAATTAATGCACAAAAGTTAACATCTTGATCATTTGATAATAACAAATAAGTTTACTGGAAAACAAATCTTTTAGAAAATCGTAAATAATGCAATTGAAATAGTCTTTATTCTCTCTGTCATTATGCAACACAGCAACCTGATATATACTGACAACATTCTACTTGTCTGGTAGTGGATATCTACTGCTGAAATATAGTCCTGCTCAAAAGTTTACATATTCTTGACAGAATTTGAAAATTGTTTACCATGTTTGTACCAATGTGTACCAATGTCACAAGAGTATGAGATCAAAATTGATCTTTGGGGGCACAAACAGACTTTATGTTTGGAGAAGCATACAAGCCCAAATCCAATCATTTACCTAGAAGATGGGCATGAAGCACATTTAGACTTTCAACATGACAATGGTCCAAAACAGAAGAACAAGTTGACCCTTTAGTGACTTCAGACAAGCAAAAGTTGTATTATAATAATATTCATCTTTTTATCTTCAAAGTTATTAGCTTTATATTTAGTATTGCACCTACCCTTATAGCCAGAGAATTAAGTAATGTAGAACGTCAAAGAGTGGTGGACAGTTATCTGAATGGAAGTGATGCCTTCCAGATAGAAATGGTTTTGGGTTGTAATCGTACAAACATAACTAAATTAATAAGGCCTATGAATCTTCCGGTAGAGTGGAAAAATTACCAAGAGGAGGTCTGAGAAATTCAAAATTGGATGAAGCCGATAAGGAGGAGCTACGCAAGTTAATGTCCGAAGACTGCGGAATAAGCCTCAGAGAAATGAAGGATCAATTATTTGCCAAATTTGGAATTAATGTATCTATTTCAACAATAGATAGATGCATTGATAAATTCCAACGGTCATTAAAAAAGTACTTCTTTAATTCTTGCAAGGCGCAGTGATTCCCACTCTCTTCAAAAATGGCTTAGCAATGCTAACAAAATCCTTGATCTCATTGCTAAGATGGAAAAAACATCTACTTTCTTGATGAAGTTGGTTTTAACATCTCAATGAGAACCAAAAGAGGAAGATCTCCTATTGGACAAAGGGCAGCGCATGTTGTGGCTGGAGTCAGTGTGGCTGATTTCAGAAATCAGGAACCCTCCACTTTATGTCATAAGCACAAGCATTTAATAATGAAGCATTCCTCAATTTTATTGATGAGGTTTTGAATGTTTTTAGTAAAAAGAGAGTTCAGCATGCCATCCTCATTTTGGATAATGTCTCCTTTCATAAAACTAGCCAGGTAAAGAGCTTGGTTGGAAGTAAGGGACACCAACTTTTATTTTTACCAAAATACTCTCCATTTCTTATTCCTGTTGAGAACATGTTTTCTAAATGGAAATAAGTAGTAAGAAGAAATAGGCTAATTAATTTGGGTGCTTTATTAGAAAGCACCATTAGTATATATAGTGTATTTTTAACAATAAGCGAGCAGGATTGCTCAAATTATTATACAAAAATGTTTCACTTTTTGCCTAAATACCTAAAATGAGAAAGCATTAATGATTAATAAATCATTTATTTATTACATATTTGCATTTGTTTCTTGAGAAAAACGTTTATGGTAAAAATATTGTTATGTTTAATTTTTTAATAAATTTATTGATTTATGAATAATTATGAGGTCTAAATTTTTTTGTGAAGTTTGGTTGCAAAAGTGTGAAGTTTGAATGCAAAAGTGTGACGATAAAATGAGAAACCCTGTAATATGCTAATGTAGTTTCCACGTTGATTATAGGAAAGCAACATACACGCAATTTAGGCACAAAACTACTGGCTAGGAAGCTGACGCTGTGCTGTATTGGCCAGTTTAAACAAAAGACAAAAATGAAAACAATAAGGTTTTATTTATTGTTTTTATCAAGTGGCTATAAAGTAGTAGCATAGCATGCATAAAAATCAGGAACAGAAATTTTACAAGTTTAAAATCATGAACCACATTCTTTGGTAGTTTTAAAACAAAAACAAAGCTTAACCACATGAACAAAAACAAAAGCTGGAAAACCTAAAACAGTTTATTTATTAAACTTGGAATATAGTTGTAGAGTAGAATAGCTGTTAAATGCACTCCAAAACTAACTCAATGTAGTGTTGTTCTAAGAAACAGAATTGCTTCTGCCAAAATCCTCTTTCATATAAGCTCCTAAATCTGACATGATTATTTTTGGAGCTGAAAATAGTCTTTCAACACTGACTTGGGTGGGTGGCATAACTGTTACAGTTCTAGCCACATCACTAATAATCTGGGGATAAACAAGGATGGCTTCTTCTACAATCAACTTTGATGAGCGATCATACTTTTCTATTTAAAATTATTTTTAAATGCTTTAAAAAAACTGCTGCTGGAATCTCTTTATTTGGACATTTTCTGGTCGTTTATCTTTCACGCATATGCAATGTCCCTTTACTGTTGAAAGTTCCAATTTGTCCACGTAGGAATCAAACTTTAATTCTTCATTTGAAGAGGATGAGAGTTACCAGTGCTTATAGCCTCATCCAGTGGTGGTGTTTCAGGTAGTAATCCCTTCATGCGAACTGCTACATCATAGAGGGCCTTTTTTGCAGTATCAGTCTGGTCATCGCTCAAAAAAATTTGTCTCATTGGATCAACATAAATAGCAGCTAACAAGATTTCATTATCCAGTAAGAGATTCTCTCTTTTCTTCATTGAAAATACAATACCATCAGCTATAAACCCTCCACTTTTGTTCAGGTAATATATCAAGCGCTTCCATTTCAAGAAGAATTTAACGGTGTTAAATCTTCGGATTGCAAACTCTGGGTGACAGTAAAGGGGTTAGAAAGTAGATTTTTCGGTGCTTTTACTTGTGTCCACTGGCTTTAAGTTAATACAACATTTTCATTGTCCAGTTTAACAAGAAAGTCTTTTAGTTCAAGCAAACGCTTTACCATCAAAATAGGGCTTTGTGTTGTTTGACTCCTTTTCCTGCACGTCTTTTCAAAATGGCATCTGTTTTAGGGGCTCTGGCTGCAACAGTTACTTGCCTCAATTTGCCAACTAGAGTAGCAGCATGACCATCGTTCAATCCATCTCTTATTGCAGAGTATGAACAGCACAACGCATATGTTGAGTAGTAGTACTTTAGATGCTTCTTCAACAATGTTATCCAAAATGTCACTATTCTCTTCCCTTTCACATTACTTGCAGAACTGTCTTCTTTGAATATCTGTCTTGTCACTTTCTTCATCTACTTTATTCATTTTCTCAATTGTGCTCAACATATTGGAAGTATTATCTGTCACAATACATAGAATCTGTTCCTTTTGAATTTCAAATTTTCTAGAACTTCCTCCACTAACTTCTGAAGATAGTCACTGGTGTGATGTGCCTGGGTGTCCTTTAGTCCCAAGGTTCGCATTATTGTTTTATTATTTTCATCAACAAATCTAACATTAATAGCAAAATAATTGACTCTGTGACGTGTGCATGCATCCATTTTTATGAATACAAAAATGTCACTTTAGACCTTTTCGTAGTTCTTCCCTTTTACATTTGGCCTGTTCAAATATAGGTTTCCTTATACTTTCTCTTTTCAGAGAAACACAAGATTTTTTTAGCCATTTCTCCATTTAAACCTAAAAAGGCTGGCTCTAATAATATTAGGGTGTTTGGTCTGATTACTCATGATTTCTTACTAAATATTCCACATCTTATAAATACTCATTGTGTCCTGTAAACTTACAAGCACATATAAATTATCAGTAAATTCCTAGGTAATGATTCTCTGATTTAAATACAATATTTTTGCTATTTGGAATCCATTTATGTGATGGCTGGTCATACTGACCAGTAGAAATGTGTGAGGGGGAGTGCAACAGTCACTGATAAAGCAGGAACATGTTGAAGTTGTTTGTATACAAGAGCAAATTTAGTTTTGAGAGTTCTGTGAAGCTAGACTAAACAGCTAACAGGTATGTACAAGTATCATTAGGTGTCTGGGTTTTGTTTTATAGCAATTTTTAAAAATAATAGGGGGAATATGTTTTTTGCTCTAATTTCTGCATGTAATGTTTGCTACTGTTGCAGTACTACCTTGCACAGTAATAAAGTATACTGAAAAAATAAAAGTTAAAAAAATACTTATTACAATAGTGTAATAAAATGCATCATGAAATCATATCAGGAACATTTTAGTTGAAGTTAAACCCAGTATTACAAAAGTATCAGAAAACTTACCTTTTCGTCTAACCAGTAGAGCAAGTTCTCTTGTATGAGATTCTCGGCTGGCTTTAATAAACATAACCACCTGATCATGTGTATGCTCCGAGATGTCACGACCATTGATCAGAACAATCTGGTCCCCTTCCATAAGCTTAGGAACGCACCTGTCTGCCTAAAAACAAACAATCAAGGAAGCACAACCTAATGTTATATTCGGAGAGTGCAAAGAAATTTTTATTATGTATACCCACAACATTTTTTAAGAAACCAGCTTGATGAAAAAAAAATACTGTTGCTTTTACAGCATATAAATGCTTTTACCACTGGTAATACCAACATTATTTTTTCCCTGTTTGCTTGCATCAGGTTTTCCATATATATATATATATATATATATATATATATATATATATATATATATATATATAAACTATTATATTTTGTATTGTACTTAATTTCTGTTCATAAGCAAGGAATTTATTAAAGAGCCCAAACAATCATTCAACTACAATAATAACACAATTAAATATATCTTAACATTTATTTCAATTTAATTTATAATGAGGTTTCTATCCAGCAATTACGGAAAACAATATTTTTGTTCCTTGGAATGCATTTAGATATATTTAATAAAGATGTGTATAAAGTAATGGTGTGTGGTGGCATAGCAAACAGAACGTATTAATTCAGTTCAGATGAGCCAGAACAATTATAAGTAATTGCTGATTGGCTATATTAATTTTTACTTCCCCTTTTTATCATATACCACTACAATAACTAATAAAATTAAATCAAAAATGAATGTATTCAGTTTTATGTTGCAGTGGTAAAAACATGCTTAAGCAGTTCAAGAAGAATTCCAATTTGACTAGCAATTCAAAAAATTTCAGCACTAAAAAGTGATTATCAGGTTCTTTTGGGGGTTTTACCATCTCCAATAGGAAAATGTAAACCAGTGGAACACAGAATATTGGTTGCTGCAATTTTCTCAACAACACATCCTAAAATGGCCAGCCTTATGGTTCAATTTTGTATTGCATTGATTTCCTTGTGTTTTAACAGCCTGTGACACCAGCATTTTAGCAAATCATCCAAAGTCAATGCAAAAAGCACAACAGTAAAGTCCTGCTCATGCTAGTGAAATTAGTATAATTCTAGAATAATAATGAAAAGTGCACTAAACCTGTTCCAAACCAAACAAAAATATTAAAAGCACATTTCAGTAACAGAACAAAAATTTCTGTTTAATTTTTTTAATGAGTTAACAAGCTCATGTATAAGATAGGTCAGAAAAAAGAATAATTTTTATAACCTTTCAATTCACAATATGATGGTTGGACCCATTTTAGCAATAGTAGTAACCCAATTCTAGTTAACAGGAAAAAAGTTGTAATTGTATGTAGGCTTTTTTTTTATTTAGCAGGGATGATGTGAAGTAAGATAAAATGGCTTAATTAGCATGGACAGGTTAAACTAGATTAAATTTAACCATGCTCTATTTTAAAGGCAAAAGGCCTATTCACACTAAAGACACTTCGCACTATCTTTTGCCAATGCAATGCACAGAGCATTCATATTTTAATTGTCACCCTAACACACATACTGTATACATAAAAATGGACCTAACCAACAGCAGAATGGCAGTGCAGATAATAAGGCATATAACACAGTATTAACATATGTTGTGGTAACAGATGGAAAATGTCAATTACTGCAAAGTGATAATGTAAATGTATCATTAAAAATCCCACACCTTCAAATGAATTTTCACTTACTGGTGATCCAGGGGTAATTCTGGAAACAACTAGCTGCATTTTCTGATCAACACCACCCTGGAAGATTTTTTATAGTTCAGTACAAAGAAATTTATAAGAAAAATAGTCAACATTAAAATATTCAGCTTGCAAAATCTACATCTACATTTTCTCTAAGCAAACAAATGTGGTATTAGCCCTGCTCCTACCTCAGTGGGGTATACCCCCCTGCTCCAGAAGCTCAGGAGTAGCTAGAAGCCCTAAGAGAAGGTAGAAAAATAAGGATACTATTCTACAAGAAAACACAGAAAACAAGGATCTTTTTCTCCAATAAATCCTTTAAGATTTTGTCAAAGTATTAATTGGGAGAAAGAACAAAAGAAGGGCGTGTTTAAAAACAGTTTAAATGAGAGGAACAACAGCAATGCTTAACAAAACACCCCACAATCAAAGATCTCAGTATTATGTGGCCAAAACTAAGGCTATCAGTCAATGTGGTAAAACATGAAACCTAGCGAGATGCCCAGAAACTACCGGCAGCACACAAGGAGTGAACAGTGGTGGGGAGAGGTAAAGCCTGTCCTTTGAAGATAGTCTATTGATTTTAACCTCTCATACTTTTTCCAGATAAGTAGTTCTCATACTTTTACTGTTATGCGTCTCTTCTGGAAGCAGTCTAAATTTATTTCTCCCACCACATAACTTTAGAAATTTTGCTTAGTTAAAAAAAAGTTGCCTTGGATAGATAGTAAAACAATTTAATCATAAAAGCAGTATTTAATCATAAAATGCAGACTTTTTGTTTGACTGCATAATCAAATAAATACGTCAAACAGAATAATCCTGGTCTTACTTCATTACTACAGGTACTGGGTTACATATGAGATAGGCTGTAGATTTGTTCTTAAGTTGAATTTGTATGTAAGTCGGGAACATGTAGATAATTTTAATGAATGCAATGAGGACAGATGTTTGTCCCAACATATTATTAGGCAGCATGGTGTCAGTTTTTGTAAAAAAAAACCTCAGTTAATCAAAAACAAAGCAAAAAAAAAAATTTTTTTTGGAGCCTAGACATTTATTAAGTTTTGGAGCAAGCTGTGCATTTATATGCAAAAAGAAACAACTGCAGAGTTTGTTTTGGTCATTAAAGAGGTTGCAGAACTGCAAAAGACTTCTTCTGCAAGTCATGCAAACCGCTCCTCCCCCTCAAGCCTCGGTCTTGCACACAAACTAGCAGGGAAGCCCGTTCGTATATAAGAGTCGTCTTAACTCGGGGCCTACCTGTCTTTGAAAACTGTCTTTCACTTCTCAGCACAGGAGTGGACTTTTTAGAAAATGTGAAATAAACATCTGAGCAGGCAAAAGGAGGGGAAAGGAAACCGAGACTGGTGGGTGGAATAAATTTGCTGTAAGCACACCATAGATCTTTATTTCTGAGAGCAAACTTTTATTAGAGAGAATACAGTGGGCCTGATTTATTAAATCTCTCCAAGGCTGGAGAGGATAAACTTAAATTAGTGAACCTGGGTGATCCAGCAAATCCGAAATGGATTTCTTTAAGAAATTTGCTATTAGTTAGCAAATGTTTTCAATCATGAAACGGATCCATTCCAGGTTATTTGGATCACCCAGGTTCACTGAAAAAACGTGTATTCTCTCTGGTCTTGGAGAACTTTAATAAATCAGGGCTAGAGCAACATTTTGGGAAAACAAAGGATCTGCTAAAGGCATGTGACTGCACATATCTGATAAAAGAATTTAGTAGTAAAGCTAGACATAGGAAGGAAGTCTGTGCATGTGTTCCTTACTCTCACCAACCCACGGTAGCAGCTTCACAGAACAGACGCTTGCTGAGAGAGGACAGAAAGAAGCAATATAGCAGGTGAAGGACATGGGCTGTAATTGGTAGAGTGAAATTGGGGTATTGACATTTGTTACTTCTAACTTAATGTGTACAGGCCTAATTTATGAATTGTGTGGTTACATTAGCACAATGGCTTCACAATCCCTTGCCAGTTGGTGATGCACTGGGGAGGCAAAATAATGAGGAGACAGCTATGTGTGCATAATGATCACATGCATCAGCAGAAGGCTTTAAAGTTGGCATATTGGATTTTATTATAGCAGGACAGATTTTTTTTTTCATGTTTTTCAGACTGTAAAAGAAAAGGCAAACAATGAAATGGCATTTCAAACTCGTGCCATTATGACAGTTCGCTTGGAGAGGGAATCAATACCTTCACCTTATTATGTCCAAGTAAGTTCCACTTTTTAACTGCAGAAGGAGTCAAAGTACAACTACAGAAGACAACAAATGTTCCCTCCTCTGTATCCTCTAAGGCCAAAAGAAAAAGGGAGCAAAAGCAAAGTTGAGGGGACCAAGTAACCCCCAGAATGGCTTAGCTGTAAATAAAAGGTAAAATGCAATAAGGAAGCACAAACAGGAGGAATAATTAGCTAATACTCTGGTAAAAGAAGAAAGTAAGATTAGGATTGGTGGGGAACACTATAGCCATGACTCACAGGTGAGACAAAGAAAAGATAAAATATCCTTAGGTGAATCCTTTATGCAAGGTAAATCATACACAGTATATTTATAAGTCTGAGGGTCCAGTGCAACACTAACAAAAGAGTTGCATACATTGATTTTGACTTCTATAGTTCACCCAAGGTATTCTCGTAGGTACTTCTAAAGACTGGGCTAAAAACCCACTGGGTAAATGTGAATGAGAAATTCTGCATGTGGGATCCAGGACACTACAAAAGAGCTGGCAGAAACAGTCTTTATTGTAGGCATTACATTTTGTATTGATATGTTTCATGTTTTTAAGACTAATGTAATTTAATTGTATCCCCATTCAGTAAACAAACAAATATAGTATATTTTTAAAATATACAGTAGTATTTCACTGGTGGTAGTATTTTATTTTACCACTTCTCCTCAGCTGCTTCACCTTTGTCTGCCAATGAAAAATACCCAGTGCTTTTGGGGAGTCCTGACATGGTGCAGTACTCTGCTTGGCATGAGAACATTCAAATCTTGGAGTGGGAGATGTCACCACTGCTATGGAGATTTGATACTGAGTACTTTGGTACCAACTGAAACAGAAAAAAAAGTGCTAGGAAGCACCGAAGAGGTAAGCTAGTTTAGGGTTAAAAAGGTCCTGAACAAACACCTGAAACAAACATACAGCAAACTGCAGCACAATTTGGGAAATTAGCTGAGCTGTGTACTGAATTTGGGTCAGTGACTTTGTGTCTTTTTTGTAGCAGATAAGATTTTTGAAAAAAATTACAAGAACCATACAACACTTACATAGCATTTTCTAGATAAAAGCCTGTTCCTGTCGTGTCAACAAACAATCCTATGGCAAAGAATAGGGCCAGCAGGTGTAAATAGGAAAGTTGAACTGGCATTCAGGCAATTTAGAACTATCTACTTTATGTTACAGCTGGGTAGTTTTTCCTTTAGAGATTTACTTAAAGTATTTTTCAGAATTGTGAAACAAGTACAGCGGGAACTTTTGTTTTCAGATCTAGATTTGGACCGTTCTACTCAAATTTAGCTACTACTACTTTTACCTAAGTTTAGTTATTAAACTAAAAATTTTTTTTCTATTTATTGAGAACTTGTTGTATGGTGTTCCTATTTTTCTTGCAAATCAATGAAATTCTTTCAAAATTAATAATTTACCTGTGTCAAAACATTTATCTTTGGGAGAAAAAAAATGCATAATTTGTTTACAAAAAACAAATACAACTGTAAAAATGTGGAATACATTGAAACTAATACAATAATTACCTTCAAATTAAATCCAAATTTGCCCTCCTCATCTGGTGTAATACGAACCAAAAGCAAATCACCATTGGCAAATTCATTCTATTACATGAAAAAAATAATCAAAGTTAATGATTTTGTACAGTAAATTAAAGCTAAGCTTAGTTTTATAGTAATTAATCCTTTATCCTGTAAGTGTCAGTTCCTGCTAATTAGTGATTTTGAACTTCCAAACAGCTTTGTAGCGCTAATGACAGTTATCACCAGAGCAGAACCTAGGGAACAGCAAAATCTTTATTAAGCTGATTCACAGAGGTATAAAAATCATTCCCTAACTTTTACAATTACTTACTTCTCATTACCTGGTAGGGTACAAAAATGTTAAAACAAACGTATGACATACCACTTCTCTAACTCTGTAAAATTATATAGGACTATAAAAAGAAAAAGAAAATAAGCAGTTCATATTTTGGAGACCTATAAATATGAAGTCATTGATTTATGCTCTCCTTACTTTTTGCATTAAATTATATAAGAATGCATGGTAGTTATACAATTAGCTAAACTAGTCAGAGGCCTAAATAGATGGATTTGTACTTGACTAAATGCTGGTAGAGCATGTAAAAAAATTGCTTATGATCACATTATTGGACTTTTGGGACCCTTTGGATTCAGCCTGAAATAGAATTAGTAGTTGGCAACTTTCATTTGATCACCCAGCATCTATGAGGTTAGTCACAGAAATAGGATGACAGTTCTAGTATTGTCCATTTTAGTTATTGGGCACGTCATTGTGCAGGTTTATACACAAAACCTTGGTCACAGATCTCTGATGATGGTTGGATTGTGTCTGCATTTGAAACTTTATATGACATCTAATAAGTAATAAATGGAATATTATATGACTTGAACTAACTAAAACAAAACAATACAATTACTCTGGGTAATGTACCCTACACAGAGCTTCTGTAGTTAATCCTGATAATGTTTGTGTAAGATCCAAAGTGCTATGTTCTAGCCAAAAAGTAGTAAAAGATACTGAGGTATTTACCAATAAAAACTGCTATTCAAAGATTCAGTTAAGACTCATAAAGTTATTACTGATCATTGAATTCACTTGGCAAATATCCAAGCCAATTGCAAATGACACATTATTGAGTTGTCAAATGCAGAGCTGAAACTAGATTTCAATATTGCAAGGAAACTCACTAACTGCAAATAAATGACGGTAAAACCCAACTTAAAGGAAATCTAAAGTTATAATTATCACATAAAGGAAAAAAAACAGCAAACACACAGACATACATGAATATAATATATAACAGCGGTCGCCAAATGGTGGTCCGTAAAATAAATAGACTGCGGTGGTCCACAGCTCTGGCCAGTGCACCTCCAAGCAGGGTCAGGACAAGGGCCCCGCTGGTAGGGATGTACTGGCCAGAGCCACGGACCATGTCCGCCGTACAGATCACAAGCTCAGACCTGCGATGGGAGAGTGGGCAGGTTCTGGCATCATCACCTCACTATGGGGGAAGTTTCTTATCTTTGAGTGACACACGGCTCCTTGTGCATGCTCAGTCCGGAGCCTGTATATTTAGTAGTCTGTAGTTCTTAAAAGGTTGGCGACCACGGATATATACATATATTCAAAGTATGTACAGGGTGTTTTCTTCAATATCAACTTCCTGCCTGTAAGAAAACTACATTTTCCATGATGTACGTGTTTTCAGCACAATGTGGTGGCTACAAATTACGACATTCTCAACAAAGCATGCAATGTACCCACACACACTGAGGATATGCTGTTCTCTGCAAAGGATATATTTTATATATATGGGATAACCAAACATATTTTTTGGAATAACAGGGGGAAGGAATCCATCAATATAGCATTCAAATATATTTTTTGTTTGCTTTTGTATATAGTAATACTTTAAATCATAGGACATTTATCGTTTGTTAGAAAACCTTGCAACACTGTATTCAACTTAATGGTTATAGAGAAGTTTCTGTCATAAAGAAAAAATACATTTATTTACCTAATGTTCATGTGTAGCCAACAGCCATTTATATATTTGTTGTTTGACAGGTACAAGTAAAGTGTGAAGAGTCTCTATTCAGAATGCACCTATATGCATTATCATGACAATCAGCTGGTGATTAACTTTTCTTTGTGCTTTGAAACTCATGCAATACACACACCTTATCACAGTAGTACTGACTGGAATCATCTGTTGAATTTCCTTTCTTGATAGTCTCATAGGTTTCTAGAAACTTCTTATCCACTCCATCAAGTGGGTGAGATGATGAAGAGTGATTTGACAGTTCACTAGGAGAGTTAGGACATAAACCTTGCTGTTGCAGACTGTTTTCTTTTGGACTGTGTTCTAGTATGTTCCTTAAATACATATATAAAACATTTCAATATTAAACATATACAACAGAACATTCTTCTGCACATTTTTGTGAATTAATATTGAAACAAACTACGCTCTCCCTCTTCTAAAAATGATGTTTCTTATTAGACTGGCCTGGTTTCACAGATCAAGGGTTCTGACTTAACAAATTGACTTTATAATCTATGTGCCTATTATAGATCAGTAACTTTAAACAATAAAACCAGTGACAGTCAGACAGCAAGTATTCTCCAATTCAACTAATGACAACCTTACTATTATTGCTTAATACAAGGTTACCCTTTCCAACAGTATAATATATTACAGCTGTGAAATATGACATTGACATTGGGGAGGATACTTACTTTGGAGAATCCTGATCAGATGACCTAAATGAGAAAGAGGTAACAGTTAAAAATGTAGGTTGATAATAAGATGAAATGCAGTTAAAAATATGTATGTGTTAAATACAACTATTTTGCCCTATTATGGAAAATCTAAGAGTATTTATTGCTAGTCTACCTTCTAATCCTTGAGTTTTTATACCAGTAGAAAACTGCAAATAAACAATCTCTGATTTTATTTACGACATATCAATTATAGCTGCATTATAACATTCTCTGTATCAGCAGTTCAATAATTGTATCCATTGCAATCACAACAATAGTGTTTGGCTATTTTAAAAAAGGCTGTTATGGTTCTGATCTCTTTCTCAGCCTGCTGACTGGACAATGAAAGAGCACCAGAACTTTGAAGATATTAGGCTAATTTCCAAGATTTAACTGAAGGTATATGATTACTGGTACTGATGATAGTACTGAATTTTTAAATATAATTGTACACTGTTTAAAATAACTGTCAATTGTTTTGGTGTGTTAGCTTCTTTAACTAAGTCTACTGGTATAGGAGATTGGGATTGTGTGTAATTAATATAAAAATTCAAGTGTTTGTAGAAGTTGCCCATAATAAATAAATAAATATATATATACACACACACACACATATATACAGTGGTACCTCGGTATAAGTCTGCTTTGGAATAAGTCCAACTTGGTATAAGTCCAGTTTGGACGACAAAAATTTTGGTTGGTATACAACCTTTGCTTGGTATACAACCTTTGTGCTAGAACTTGTATGGGTCAAAATGAGTCATAACGCCACGCGCTACCCTTAT
Source organism: Pyxicephalus adspersus (assembly GCF_032062135.1). Classification (NCBI taxonomy): domain Eukaryota; kingdom Metazoa; phylum Chordata; class Amphibia; order Anura; family Pyxicephalidae; genus Pyxicephalus; species Pyxicephalus adspersus. The sequence goes on along the minus strand of NC_092862.1, from coordinate 77,126,857 downwards.
TTATCTCTCTTGAGACAAAGCCACGACTGCCCACGAGCGTCAGTACGGCAGGTGCTACCATTCAGCCAACCCGCGCTCTAACTCTCTGTGAATTACATAACATCTCCTCCTTCTCCCTTCTCAGCACCATCCTAGTAGGAACTCAAATCTTCTCAGCAAAGTAAAAGGAGGTTAAATTTTCATTTATTTAATCTAATTTCTTTTATATTTATGTATTTTAGTATTAAGCAGTGTTTAAATTATTTTATACAACCCCATCAATGTATAATATGCCAATAACAAAAGTTTTTTTTTAATGGGAACGTATTAAAAATTTTCATTTTAGATATTATGGGAAATTTTTGTTTGGTATAAGTCCTGTTTGGTAAAGGTCCAAAGATCTGGAACAGTTTAAGGACTTATACCAAGGTATATATATATATATATATATATATATATATATACACACACACACACACACACACGCATACAGTAAATTTTAAAAACCGTGACTGCAGAATTCATTAATCAAACATGTACTGTAAGTGAATCAATCACTGCAATATACACCTGTAGTGAATAATACATACATGCTATAAATATGCCCCTTGTTCATTTTTTATGCACATATAGAATACAGATCATGATTATTTAAACATTTGTCTGAAGTTCTACTTATGTAATATTAATATTATTTTATATTTTTTAAAATAATATGTATATTATTTTAAAAACAAGTCCTTATGAAGCCCAAAATGGTTTCATAATTTATTTCTTGCAAGTATTATCTGACAAGTACTTCATTCCTTTATGACAAGATTGCTCAATGCCTCTTCAAGCACATTCATTGCGTATCAGAACATTATGTACACTATGACCTGAGCAGGCACACAGTGAATAACAATCAACATGTGTATTGAAGCCCAGAAATAATAGCCCTAGGAAGACTTTTGTCCCAGGTGATTAATTCTGTAGAATGTTCAGAACTCCCTGAACTTACAGAGACACCAATAAAAAAAAATCCAGTGTGAGAAGCAAAAAAAAAAAAAACAGCTTGTAAAAGGTCATATAAATAACATTTTGTCTTTTATATGAGAACTTTATGCACTCGACATTTTAGAAGCCTGTCATTCAGTTAAGATTTTTATTTAAATAGTATGGTAAATAACTGTATACCATACACCACAAGGGTGAAAAAAAGATGCAGATAAGTAAAAGTCCTTCCAGTTATTGAACTAATTTTTCAAGGAAAGTAATACTTCCTCTGTTCTAAAGTTATGTGGGTACATTGTTCCTTTTAAAAAAAATCAGATAGAAGCTTTACAAGCTTTAAACCTTAAAATACCAAATACCGATAAACTACAGTGCAAATAATAGGAAACCTTTTGCCATTGAAGCTGTGCCATTAAACATACTACACTCAACTTCTTTAATTTTTAAAAACAGAAGAAATTGACCTGGAACTACAAGTTAAATCCAGAGTTATTCTGTTGCAGCCAACATCTGTTTTCTCTGTTAGAGTTGGACAGGATACTCATGACACTTGCTAGGTAAAACCTGTTTGATCAAATCATACCACACTGAATCTAGATGGTACAGTAGCAGCTATTTTTCACCTTTGGCTGTGTGAGAATGGTTTCAAGAATCAATTTCTGTAAAATGAGTGACTTCTGGTTTGTTTACATTAGTAGAATCTGTCACTGACCCCTACAAAATGATTGATTAGTAACTCATTTAATCACTAAGCAAGTCAATGTCAGATTCTACAAATGTAAACAAACTGGCTAGTACTGTATTCATATATTGCCTGCCTGACAATCTTTCATTGTAATGATAGGAGTTGGCAACTTGGAATGCAGTTTTGATGACTGAATTCATCATGCTTGTGGTTTAACAATGCTGATTGCCATAACTGATGATATATTTATTACTGGGGACAGAAATAAAGGTATTTTTAAACAAATTAAGCATGTAAAGTTTTTTGTTTTGTTTTCAAATAGGTCCGTTCCCACAAACTCCACAACCATTTAAGGATATATTGTGTCTTTACCTCAAATTATGGATGCTGTCACTGTTGGGGGTAGGCAAGGGGCCTAGTATGATTAGGAAGGGGGGAGGGCCTTATGCTTGCTACCTTTTCCTGTCCAGACAGGTTCTTTGGCTGGAAAATGGCTTTAGTAATTGGAGAGATACAACTTTATTTTCCTTAATAAAATTATAAAATATAACCAATGAAATACTGAGCCTTGTTAAGCTACATATTTTTAGCTTTAAATAAAAGAAGCACATTAAAATACATATTCCCCACTTTAAACCAGAGAATAGTTTAAATATTTTACAAGGTGAAGTATAGAGGAATATTAGGGGAACTTTTAAAACAAATCTATATTCATAAAGTCAAAAAAAGAAAAAATTGTACAGAAAAGCACTTTTCCGCTGAAGAGAAGATGTTTGGGGAACCCTGTATTGGATACTATTTTGATATATTAGCAAAACAACGATCAGTATCACCTGTTCTTTTCTGCAGTAAAGACCTGCCTGATCACAAATTGTCCAGGAAAATTTAAAAAAAAGTATTGTATGATTAAATATTCCCTCCATGTAAGGGCACATTCAGTACATGCAACTGTTCTAAGGGTTAGCACAAGATAATATACTTTAAAACAGGTGCAGCACAGTGTTTTGTTGGAAGAAAAAAAAAACAAAAAAAAAAAACACATTAACATTTAATACTCCACTATGACAGGTACATTAAAGCCTATTAACATTTAAAGTCTATTACCATAAAACTTAAGTAGTCATCCTAGACCTAATACATACATTTCTAAAAACAAGCTCTTGTAATACCTTCCAATAATAATCGAATAACTTCCATACTATAACCTTTTACCTTACTCAAATACCAAACCCTAACACGTAACCTCTCTTCGGCTGGAAACTCAACTGGGAGCCTCTATTCATTAAAAAAGACATGCTATTCAAAACACACATAATATACACTAAACATTTTTTGAAGAGATGGCTGTTAAGTGTTTTATGCATTTTGTCTATCAATAGGAAGTTTGCTACTATATTATGATATTAAATATGCTTTTAGATATTAGGAAGGTGGTAGATGGTAGATGTAAAAAAAACACGCGCAGAAAACAGCAGCAGAGCATCTTACACTATAATACTATTAAAAATCATTTACAGATAAAGCAAAGAACTATAGTTTAAATATAGACTAAACTCTAATAAAACAAGCCAGAGTAATTCAAGCAGAGTGCAATATTTTCAGTAAACCATTTAAATGAAAATTACCATTCCTTATGCTATCTAACAAATCCTTTGCATATAGTAGATTGCAAACTCTAGTCAAAACCCTCTATCAATCCCTATGCATATTTTCTTTATAAATTCTCCTGTGTATTTCCTCGCATGCAAGGGTTCATAGGTACTCTTGTGCTCACAGCTTCCTAGCTGTATATCTAAATCTTGTCACAATCAAAGACACTGGGCCTCTGACTGCTATTCCAACTGATGTTCAACTGAGAATTTCAGTGCTGCACAATCTGAATTGCTGTATTTGCAGAATTGCTGAATTGTGTTTGAAAAAAGTACCCCTTTTAGTTAATGATTCTATTTTTCTATTGAAGGTTTATATTTCGCATTGGTACTGGTATTGCATTGGTACATATTATTAGCTATAATTTTTTACCTATTATTGGATTTAATAGGGTTTTAAATAAATTCACAGGCAAAATAGGAAACCCCCCTTAATGATCCAGTACATGGTGCTACTAAAACAAAATTACCACTGTATCTGTGTTGCCACTTTATTACAATAACCTCAATTAATTTCCCTTTGTTGGCCCTGTTTCTATAAAAACTACACTAAGATAGAAGATATAAATTGAGCGACTTATCTACAGTACAATTAGGTTATACCACAGCTCCTTCTAGAGTTTAACTTGTACTTTGCAATGTGTGGATAAACATGCTTGAACTAAATTAATAAATGCATATTAATTTTCCCTTTTATAATAAAACTAGCATATAATTGTGATTTTCAGTTTTTAATTTTAGGTGTACATTTTACCTTGGAATCTTACTCCCTCTTTCTTGTCCATTTTACACCTGTCTAGAGATATGTCTTAGTACTTTAGAAAGCAATTGATGTTGTAAGATTGCAACCAATAATTTGGTGCCTAAAATGTCAGATTCAAAGTGCCTCTCGCACTTTTCAATCCCCTCACTATCTCTCTTAATAGTCTGTTACTGAGTCTGGGGACTATTCCCAAACACTGTCACGCAAAGCAATAAGTTGGACATTAGTATTAGCATATTCCATATTCCATATTCATACATACTACTTTAATCCATAGATTTTTTATCCTATGAAAAACCTTTAAAGCTTGCAAAATCCTTTGTCTATTCTAGCCAATCTGCTGCTTGAAATCAACATGCCAGTGGTCTCAGAAGCCTTTGTTAGGCATTAGTTGAGTTAGAGGTTCTCATTTGAGAAAATCATGTCAACATCTTCTTTAACTGGAATAATTAATTGTCTGAGATAGTCATGTTTTATGATTACTGGATATTCGTAAAAACTATATAACTTAACTAAATGCAAATAAGCTGTGGCCTTATGAAATTACCTCGCAATATATAATTAGCTTAGCCTAATTAATGAAGTAAAAATGAAGCTTTGTTGAGTTTAACCTTCCAAACACATTAGTTCCCCATATTTGTATGCAATCTTTTTGTTCAACCCACTGAATTAAAGCTGAAAGTCTGCAGTTCAACTGCATCTGAGTTGTTTCATTTAAAATTAATTGTGGTAATGTACAGAATCAACATTCGAAAAAAGTTGTCTCTGTACAAATATTTATGGACTTAACTGTATTTATAAAATGAAGACTTTGTGTAAGAATGACAGAGAAAACAATCTGCACATGCCTGCTTTGGGGGCTTCTGTTCTGAAAGAACTCTGAATCGCTGTCTTTTGAGGTTGGTGAACCTTTGTATGTGTAAAATACATCTTCTGTCTCCGTTACATAGGTCATTTCATTGGCAAGATTGTCAGCAGATGAATGTTGTGGTTTCCTAATGACATGACGCAACCTAGGGCTTCGCCTGTGGAAGATATTTAAAACAAATCATTATATTTAATGTTTTTTACCATAATGTTAACTACACAATGTAACTATATCAAATTATTTTACTGATATATAGAAGTCATCATGGTTGAAAAGTTTGATGAGCAAAGAAAAAGGTATTTACCTCAATACTAAATTCCAGGCAAGAAGCCAAATACACCACTGATATACATGCATTTGACACTACTCACAAAAAGATATTGTAATCCTTTGCAACCAAAACAAAAAAACAAAATCTTTATACTTTTCCTATTTGTATGTTTCCTTTATTTGTTTTGGACAGACAGCCAAAAATGGTATCACTAAGGAAGCTCAGGGCAGTGGGCACCAACCTTTCTCACAGCAGGGCCTGGGATAAAATTTTGCCACAGCCCAGGGGGTATTAACATGTCAATACAACCTAACAAAGCTTTATATTTAGGTAACCTTTCAGCTGAATAATACTACAGTATTTTAATATTGAAGCACGTTTTCCCGCATTAAAGAAAAGAGTCTAATATTTACAGCTTACACTGCTCTGCTATTTTCAGTATCTCTGCCTCCTATCAGCACACTAGCTGACAATATCAGAGACGTGTAAGAGAGCTAGAAAGCAGACAGGTTGCTGAGCTGCAGTGAATTCTAAGAGCTGCTGAGAAGTCTAAGCCTTTCATACACTGCTCCGCTATTGTTAGCAGCTCCTGCTTCTTGTCATCACACTGTCACTAGCTGCAGAACAGTGTATGGAGGGCCGCCTGCGCTACCACTTGTCTCCTGCTGTCACACTGAATAGCCACAGAGCAGTGTAAAGAGGGCTACCAACACTTCCGCTGTCATCTGCGGCCCCAAATTCCTGCTTTCTGTCATCTGCGGCCCCAACTCAACAGGCACAGACCAGCACTGGTTGGGGATTTCTGGCTAAGGTGAATGTACATCAAAATGTCACATAATCTCTGATCTGTTTGAAAACTGTCTTTTCTCACTTTCTGCACTTTCTGTGCAACCCATGCTGACAACATAAATGAGCTGGCAAATGTTGTGCCATGAAATTCATCTTACCTTGCTAAAAAGCTGTAACCTTGGAGAATCAAAATTTGCACTTCGACTTCTTCCAATAGTTTTAGTCAAAATGGCAAACTATAGGTTATGTAATAATTTCCTATAAATAACTTCTTCATTTTAAAATATGAGCTTCAGCAAAGTATTCTTACCAGTTTGGAGTTACTGGAGGAGAGCGAGAAGGAAGACTTTTAGTCTCAAGGTGTTCTACAGAGACAGACCTTCTTAAATCTGTGTTCCATACCATGCCACCCATCACTTTTCTGCAGAGCTGGCTGCTGGCAGACCTACAATTGCAATAAGAAATGTGTAAGTTATAAATATTTTAGAACTGTAACTATACTAGTATTGTAAAATGCACTGTTGGTATCTCTTTTTTTTGACTGTCGTTGTGGTGACAAAAAAAGTTTAAATAAATAACTTTGAAGTTTTGGCAATAAAAATATAGACAATGGAACTTAGCCTCTTGGATGCAAACACAATCTTTAAATTGGAGAAAGAATTGTTAACTCATATTATACACATTGGACTTATATTTATAGAAAATGGATGTTTGCAAATCTTTGGGAAACAAATACTGTAAAAAGCTGGTGGTTGCCTTTGGTGGTCACACAGGGATAGATGTGTATTTTTTGTAGCATTCAGCTCCAAAAACACCTGACCTGTCATGCTGCAATGCTCCAGTGGAGGAGGACATGTATCCTGCCTGAGTTTACTACTGATAAATGTCATCCTCACTAGGCTGCTGGAGAAAAATGAAACTAAGTTATTTTTAGGCTATTTTCAGACGAGTGGTGATGTTTTGGGTATTGCTTCCTCAAACCACTTCTCAGGTGAGAATCTACATGTAGCGTCTCACCTGTGGCAGCTCATAGAGATTGAGCAGAGGTGGAAGAGAGCAGTTCAGTACCACTTACTGCTGCTTGTTGTCAAATGTGCAAATGCCGGTTTGTTTACGGTACGTGTTTCCCGCCACCAGGAGCCATAAAAGAACAGCTGTTCCCAATGCAGGGTGCAGGTCCGCACATATAACATCTTTTTAAGCATCTCTTAACAGTGCCAAGGCCAGGAATGACACTTGATGAATTTAAAGAAGAACTGAACTCTTACAAAATATTAGTTTATTTCACGGATTATGTTAAGTAAAATATACTGTAATCACTTAATTTTTTACAGTTTTCCATCACTTTGTATAGATTTGTAGTTCCTACACTGATCAAATCATGTAGACTCCTTCAATGCACGTTACAGTAGCAGCTAAACATCAATGTTTTGCTGAAAATATTAACACACTGTGCATTGGCACAGCTGATTGTAGTCCAACCCAGCAGTGTGCAGGAAAGATTGACAACGCTACAACTTAATTGTCATCTGTATTGTCTCCCAAGGGCAGGATGTGACAGATACTATATGTACTGCTATAAGTAAAATATATTGCTATCTTAAACTTTTATTCAGTGTTTGGAGTGATACGCACTTTACAGCCTGTCATTCTGACACAGAGATTACATGCAAATAATTATGTAATGCAATAAAAAAAAACATAATAAGTAATTAAAAAAGCAGTAATAGTACATTATTAAAACAAATAAAAGATAGGGTGATTAGGTTATTACAGACACTTATTTGGTTTTCATCAATGTACAAGACAACACCTGCCAACCATAAAATCTCCCTAGTTTGTGATCCTTAATGGTCCGAAGTTGGATGTGATAACTTTGGAGAGGCCATGCCTTGATGACAGCAAAGTGTTTTCACGGTTTGTGTGTGGGAAGGAGGAAAAGTGTGGAACAAGGTAGGTATTTTACTATTCAAATTCTCCCCTAGACAAAACTTATTCCTTATTGTTCAGGGGAAGGAGGAGAAAAATAAAGATTCTAACACAGTCACACCTTAGCACACAACAACCATGAGTTTGTTTATAAAACAAGTAATTGTATATAACCTAAATTATTTTAGAAGCAGATGGGGCAATAATATTAAAAGTTCTACTCACTTAGCATGATTGATTGTACCCAATGTCCAGTAATTAGACACCAGCTTCTTTTCATGAGGTAGTGATCGCCTAGTCTGAAAAAACGTGTGATGTTCCACGCAAGATTTCCACAAGTTTTTACATGCACGATAATTCAACATATTGAAAGCAATTATTTGGTCTCTACATTCATTCTGGAACACACATAAACATGTAGTAAATAAACAGACATGTAAAATCAAAATCTAAACTTAACTGTATAAGAAAGTTTTCAAGGGCTGCCACATAAAACAGACCTAAACTGGAGAAAAACAGCAAGTGGTCAGAAGGTAGTGCTAATTGACAAGAGTCATGCAATGTTACTTTTTGAAAGCCCTAGTTACTGTTGGCTTTTAACTTGTATATGCAGCGCTTCACACAAAGCCAGGGAAAATGTAACTCCTGCACATCAATCCAGTGGCCAAAGAAGATCAAAAAGTCCAAAAGTCTGTAGTGGATTCGGCAGCAAAGATGCTGTTATGACAGGATGCTGGACCAGTCATGGCTACAGGGCATCTACACACAGGTAAGTCTGTGCCATATTTGGTACGTATGCTGTACAGACATGCTGATTATAGCAGAAGCTCAGCACCCACCAACAAGTATCATTGCTCTTTAAGTTACAAGAACACAAAAATATTGAGCACGATATTCATGCACCAGGAATCTTATCTTCCACCTAGCGGATCCAAGTGCAGGAGGGGCAAGTGGGAAGACAAGGGGTGAGGTTCACACAGACGGAGGGTAAGTGTTAGGCAGGCTTGTTCAACATACTGATCACTAGTCTGAATCTGGCATGACAAGCTGTTTTGCTTGGCCCCTGGTAATGTGTATGCTTTGGTTAGTGACACAGCAGCTAATTCTCATGTGCTAGGCTCAGGTTCAATTTAGTTATGCCACTATAAATTCTTCCTACTAGAAGTGGGGCTAAACCCAGCAATCTCTTTTGCATGCATGACACACGAAATGATTGTCCTCTGAGTGCCTAGGGGATCCTTTTCCTGTAAGCATGTAATTTACTTTTACAGTTATGGTTTTATTAACATTTGATAGCTTTACACTTCACATAAACAGTAATTAATTGTTTTTCTGAAAGAAACCAATATATTTACTGTGTGTGTTTTGTTTTATGTTTTGGCCATTATTATTTGCCTTTCTACAGGTTTTCTGACATTTCAGAAATAATACCCTTGTTAGTTTCCTTTATTAAATCAGTTTAGATTAAGAAGAAGAAAAAAAAATGGTTTTAATTTGATTTTCATTAAATACCCATTTCATTCTTTTATGTAAGACATAGCACTATATACTATGTTATATTATAGTATGTATTGGTATTTTACCAAAACAATACTAGTATTGTATGGTATTTTGACCCACCTGGGTGCCGAAAACTAGACAATTTGGCCCTGGATGAAAAAAGGTTGGTCAAATCTACAATCACTGTGCTTCATAAATCTATAGTTTGATTTCAACCATACAGCTGTGATTTAGCCATATAGCTTCATTTTAAATGAGCCCTTTTATATAAGGTCTTTGTTGTCATTGAAAATAAAAGATGTACTTTTATTATTATTATACAGTATTTATATAGCGCCATCATATTACGCAACGCTGTACAAAGTCCATAGTCGTGTCACTAACTGTCCCTCAAAGGAGCTCACAATCTAATGTACCATAGTCATATGTGGTTAATGTAGTCTAAGGTCAATTGTTAGGGAGAAGCCAATTAACCTAACTGCATGTTTTTGGGATGTGGGAGGAAACCGGAGTACCCAGAGGAAACCCACGCAGACATGGAGAACCTGCAAACTCCATGCAGATAATGTCCTGGCTGGGGACCGAACCTGGGACCTAGCGCTGCAAAGGCTGGAGTGCTAACCCCTGAGCCACCGTGCTGCCCTACTTTATCATTTAAAGAAAGTACCTTTCTAGGAAAGACTTTTTTAAAAGAATTTTCTTAATTACTGCATTCACCAATCATAATGGTCTTAACTTACCAGGGAAAAAAACTATAAACAAGTACGCCTAGATATCTAAAGCTTAAATGTTTAAAGAGCTAAAATATTTTTTACATTTTTATAATGCTAACAATTAGCAACATTACAACCTTTTACTTAGATATGTAAAAGCTCAAGGAAAACATTCAAGAAATTAAAGTTACTTACATGCTTTTGACGCTGTTGAATGAAAAACTTTTTCCTTTTAAAGGATATTTTTAGAATGTTTACCCTGGAGAGAGAAAAAAAAATTACAACCATTTTTATGGAATAATATCCATATATAGTCTTTGTAAAAAAAATGTGTTTCTTAAATTTGACAGTACCAGTATAATGTTACTAAGGCCAACATGCCAGACCCTGACCTCGCTACAGTCGTAGACTACAAGTAGTAATACAGCTTGTATGTGCAGCATTTGCGTGGGCTATGACATTCCTTTAAGGTTCCTTAAGGGTGTGGGATAGAATAGGGTGGTCATAGGAATTCTTCTCACCAAGAATGATGGATGGTGAGACATTACCAGACATTGAACAAGCTTAATCCTGCCAAGTCCCAAAAAATAAATTCTTTCCATTTTGGGTGCAGCAAAAATGTGGCTAATCCTTTGCTCCAGTTTCTTCGGAGAAGAAAAGTTTTGATGGGGAAAAAAGGTTTCCAGTGTTGTTTCTCTTCTAATTTTTGAAATTACATATTACCTAAAATTATATTCATCATACTTTTTAACTTGTTTAAAAACCTGTGTTTGGTATGGCTTCTGTTATCCATGTCATAAGGCAATAATATATAATATGCATACTTGGTCACACTTTATGGGCAAAAAATAAGATACACTTTTCATCTATTTATTACATTCTGCCACTTTGCCTAATCAATACAATATGACAGGACCTCTTTAAATCCGTCTCCAATACACTCATTCTCTATACATTCCTTGCCGTTTCATTTTTCTCTTTTTTATATTTCTTTGTTAAATATCTGTGTCCGAGATTACACAAGGTTAATATTGTCACCCCCTCCTTAATGGGACAGTATTTGGGCCTGAATATATGTGACTTGAGCACAATTTTATGGAAAGAGGACACAACAAATGCTAGAATAGGTGGGTTTGGAGTGGGCTTCAAAGTGATACTGTCACCAAATCTCATTTTGCAACCAAAATCGTGTAGTACTACAAAAAGACACTTTTGCAAAGTTTGTTTTCACATCATGAATAGGATAACAGTCAGTGTCAATGTAGAAATAGCAATAGCACATTATGAAACAGGACTTGAGAAGGAGTGTTTAAGAAAAAGCAGCTGCAGTTGTGTGCATGCTCCCACACTCTGCTTTACTTGGTAGTCTGTGAGCTGAGAGACGCTCACAAAACCTAAGCATCAAGACGAGAGAAGCAACAACTGGTCCCCAGCACCAGACGAATAAAAGTATATTGAATATAAAAATATATTCATTAAAATTTCACAAAGTAAAAACATTTTACAGAGACAGAATGGGAAATTGTAACTAACTGAAATAATATAAAATGGTGACAGGGTGTCTTTATATAGACTCTTAAGCTTTGCTAACCAGTTTAAGAATGCACTCTGTATTATATAGTATTTTAAAGTGAGAGATCTTTTCATGCGATCCATTCCTTTAAAACATAAGAAAAATAACTAGATGTTGACAAATTTGTTAGTACCCCATCCACAGCTGTCATAATTTGAATTTGGCAAAAGTAATTGGAACACCCCATTGTTTATTATATAAAATAAAACAGACTTTGGTTTACAGATTTCAATTCAATGGAATATTTAACATTTAAATAGCACAAATGAAAATTACATGGACAAAAATGATGGGACCATTAACTTTTTATTTTGTTACAACACTTTTAGTGGTGATTGCCTAGGTGAATCGTAGCTCTCAGACAGACCTATGCACCAGACATTAGGTAGTTTGGCTGCTCCAGATATGTCAGGTTTGAGAAGTGTCCTTTCCAAACTGTATGTTTCAGTTCTTTTCATAGATGTTCAATTTAATTAAATAATCAAATTTGTCCTCAGCCATTCTTGGCTATTTTTAGACTTCTTGTTGGAGGATCTATGACCTGCACAGATACAAGGCTGTTTGTCCGAGGCACAGCAAAGCAGTCTAAAAGGTATAGTGTGCTTTTTCCTAAATGCTTCAACTTTATTTCTATAAACATGCAGCTGATGTGAGACAATTATGTACGATTTATTATAGGGGTACCTATCTGGGTCATTTTAGAATATCTTTGTAAAATAGGCAATACTTTTCATACATGTTTTGCTTTTACTCAATGACATATCAAAGTCATGCAAATTTACAATAAAATTATTTTTAATTTCATACTTTACAGGGAACATAAAGCTCATTTTCAATGAGCTGTAAGGGTGCTGACCATTTGGCATAAGGGTATGATATATATGACTTTTCACACTATACTAAAAGGAGGAATAAACCAAATATTTTTTGGAGATGTGTTAGATATTATAAGTGCTTATCACCTATTGGAACATCTAATTGTTTGTCCTAGGTAATTAGACAGTCCCAAAGCATTTTTTTGCTATAACACAGTTCAACTATTTTTTTTTCACTTGCCAAGGGTTTTTCAATATATTTGGTGTATTTCAAGTCTGGTGAATCCAGAAATGACATCAGTTTCATTGATTTGGCTCTAGTTCTTGTCATACAGGAATCGTAATAGACTTTTTTTCTAACAACAAATATTAACACAGCATATTATTATCAATCTTTATTTACACGGATGTTTTGCACTTTATTTATTAAATGCAGCATTGTTTTCATGAAACTTTCATTTGCCTTTTTTTTTTCATACATTTTCTTTTTTTACAGAAATATGAGTTCTTCAAGAAGTTGTTTAAATGACCCTAATGTATTTTGCTACATTTGTGGTGAATATTCTTAGCAAAAACACAGAAGGAATATTACACAATTAGTGAAACAATCTTGTCTTGCATATTTTGGTATTAAACTGGGGAACCAAGATAAGTATTGGGCTCCCCATATGGTATGCAAAACTTGCGTGGAGTGTCTACATGAGTGGAAAAATGGAAAACTGAAAAGTTTAAAATTTGGTGTACCTATGGTATGAGGAGAGCCTAAAAAACAGCATAATGATTGTTATTTTTGTGCTGTGTTGTTCAATCGTTACAAGAAAAACAATCGGGAATACCCTGATTTAGACTGGTGCAAGACGAAGTGTGCCACATGGTGCTGATGTTCCCATACCAGTGTTCAGTACACTCCCTGATATTCCTGTATACGACATGGAGGATATACAGGGTTTGCAGTGTAATACAGGAGTTAGCAGTGGAAGTGAATACGAAGGTTTCATCAAACCAGCAGTTCTCCCAAGAAGAGCTCAATGATTTAATATGTGACCTAAATCTGTCAAAACAAGCATCTGAACTTTTAGCATCCAGGCTAAAAGAAAAGAACTGTCTGGAACCGGAAGTTAAAATAATGGTTTACAGGACAAGAGAGGTGACACTCCTACCATATTTCAGTGAAGATGGAGACTTTGTGTACCGTTGTACCATCCCTGGATTGCTAGCCTATATGGAGGTACCAGAATACCGAGCAGAAGACTGGTAGTAAGACTGGTAAGACATAGACAGTTCCACTCGAAGTTTGAAGTCTGTTTTACTGCAAAATGGCAACTGCTATGCATCAATTCCAATTGTTCACTCAACAAAACCTAAAGAAGAATATAAAAATATCCAAATGGTCTTACAAAAGCTTTGCTATCAATGGTCCATATGTGTTGATTTAAAAATGAACTTCCTACTTGGACAGCAAAGTGGATACACAAAGTACCCATGTTTCATCTGCTTGTGGAATAGTAGAGCAAAGCAGGATCACTGGATAAAAGTGACATGGCCTCCAAGGGAAAACATGAAAAAAGGTGCAGCAAACATCATTAACAAGCCAATGGTTAACAAAGAACAAATCATTCTCCCTCCACTACACATAAAGTTGGAATTAATTAAGCAATTTGTTAGAGCTCTGAACATGGACGGTGGTTGCTTCAAATACATTTGTAGATTCTTCTCTGGATTAATTACTAAAAAATTAAAAGCAGGATTCTTTAATGGACCCCAGATTCGGAAACCGATAAATGATTCAAATTTCACAAGTTACATGACTGATACTGAAGCTTCTGCCTGGCACAGCATGTCATGGTTGTCAAGAATTTCTTGGGTAACCATAAAGCACAAAATATAAAGAACTGATACAAAACTTGCTTTTAAATTTTAAAAATTGGGGTGCTTCTATGAGCATAAAGATACACTATCTCCATAGCCATTTGCAAAAATTTCAAGAAAATCTTGGCGATTTCAGTGAGGAACAGGGGGAGAGGTTCCATCAAGATATAAAGGTGATGGAAAAAAGGTATCAGGGAAGATTGGATAGACACATTATGGCAGACTACTGCTGGAGCCTTCAACGTAATTGTCCTGATCATCAGCATAAATGGAAATCATACAGAGTTTTTCAATGACTTCTTTGTGATTAACTCTGTATATATACTGAATATAGAATATATTGACATTCAGTGTTTCAAAAATGTAATTTTGTATACGTAGGCATATCTAGTTTAATTTTGCTTAGTTTTCATGTTTCATTAGTTTTCTAGAAGGTTATTATTGAGGTCATTATTTCAAAAACTAGAGCCAATGTAGCAAAATCAACACAATATTTGGAATCTGTGCATCAAACATAACCTAAAATTACTGACCAGTGTAATCAATCCTAGAATTCAGAATGTAAACCAAGACTATACATTCTGCAAGGTATTGGTTCTGACTTACCAGAACAGAAAACAGAAACAGTGAATCACATATGAAAACATTCTTAGCTTTTATAAACAAATGTGCAATACAATGATTTGAGAGTGCCTTTTTGGATATAACTGAATTTGTATTTGCCATTTACTCATGAAAAATATGTGTGTTATAAAATAACATACCATGGATAGAAACTGGTGCATATTTGCTTTCTATATATAGCTATTCCTCCTGAAGCAATGCCAATTAACAATTCTAAGTTATGAAGATCCTGGAGGAAAAAAAATAGGAAACAAAATAAGGCAAATTTCCTGTAGAACTTTTTAAGCATTCCCATTACCCCTATTTTTGTTTTAGGTGTATGATCACTCTAAGGTTATGTTCAGACCCCTGGTAAACAAGCGTTTACTGGCTGATTAAAGAAACAGCTCTTGCACATTGGACAGCAGGTGGCAGTACTGAACCCACTCACTGCCCTACCCATTTTTTCTCTATTGGGCTGCCGTGGGTGAGACACGAGGTAGTGAGAGGTAGTGTAAGGAAATGGTAACTGTATCACTATCCCACCACTAGTCTGAATGAAGCCTTAAGGCATAGAAAACTTCACTACTATCTACTGATGCAATAAAGAGATAAATAAATTACTCAAACAATAGATTGGACCTGATTTATTAAAGCTCTCCAAGGCTCAAAAAGATACACTGTCATCAGTGAACCTGGGTGATCCAGCAAACCAGGAATAGATCTGGTCCAGGAAAGAAAACATTCGCTAACAAATAGCAAAGGACTTAAGAAAGTGTATCATCTCCAGCCTAAGAGCTTTAATAAATCAGGCTCAATAATCAAATTTAAAATGTCTAAATCTGTAAGTTAGGCTTACTGGAAACTAAATATATCTAACATTTGGGAAGCCTCTGAGTTATTTAACCCATGATAATGAAAGTAAAATGAAGAGGTTTAGGTGAAGGACTCTGAAATTTAAAGGAAACCTTCCTTAATAACTTAAAGCGTCTATGCTAATATTACAACATTGTCCAATAATTTTGGCAACAATAAGACTTACTGACGAACTGTATGTTTTATGTTTGTAATTAGGATGAGCAATCTGTTGTTTGGCTCATGTTACAAAGGGACAGTAATAGAATAAAATAACATGGACCCTAAATGGTGCCATTTATTCAACTAAGACATATATAGTGCATAACACAAATGCTGAACAAAACATATATGGTACATTATAAAATATTCACATATATAAGCACAATATATAGCAGTGCATAATTTTTGTCCACCCATTCTAGTTTGCATAATACTGCAAATCATATTTTGTTAACGATGAGCTTCTAAAGATAATTATTTGTCCTGTTAATATTCTATGTCTGTATGTTTTAAAAGTTATATAAAGATTTGCTTGGTGTATTAGGGACCGTTTTCTTAAAAATATTTGTAATTTATATTATTCTGCACTCTTCTTGAGGCAGAATTTTTTAATTTGTTAGCTTACTTTATGTTGCAGTAAGCTAAGCACAGAGATGCTTTCAAATCGTTCACATTTACAACAAGGAAGATGTTTGAGATCTGGCACAAGTGCACATAGAGGAATCGCTGCATTCGCAGCTTTCCAGTATAGCTCTGGTGTTATGAACGATTAGATGACTTGACAGAATTTTCCTGCTTTGTAGTAGTTGTAAGTGGTTTGGGGATTTGGCAAAAAGGGGCTATGTACAAATTCAAATGTTTAGTGAATTTGTTGATAATATGCATATGCTTCATTGTTATTGTTTTCAAAGCCTATTATAAATGGTCAGTCTAATGTGCTTCTATGCTAACTGATATTTTACGGATGAGTTTACTCCAATAATTTTTTCAATATTTGCATATTCGTTTAGACTTTTTTGAACTATTACTCGGTTCACAGACCTGTAAATGTACACAAGGAATGTTTCTGACCAGCTAGTATAAGTACATGTAAATCAAACATACTCTACCACTGTGCATTTCAACTCCGTAGAATTCAAGCGTTCTTGCAATGTTAATATAGCACGACTCTGCTTCAGTTTGTCCAAGGCCACTTAAAAAAAAAAAAAAAAAAAAATATACCAGAAAAGAAACATTATAGAAAACATATATAAATTACACACTTATGTATAGTTACTGGCTGTAGTATTTACCCTGTCACGCAATCTACTTGTTTTCCAAGCCATAGCTACTGGGTTCTTACAACAGTAAACCTGGAAATGCTGAGAGCTGAATGCTTTAGGGCTTCATTAATCTCAGAGCAGATTGGGGAATGGCTGTTCCTCCACCTACTTTAACTCACTATCCAGTGGGTGTCTGCTGTGGTAATGAATTCAGTAGGCACAGGTGAGCCCAGGAGACACAAGAGAATGAAGGGGGTCACATACACAGATGAATTCTATGGTTGCCCAGATGACCTTTACCAAAAAGCCCAGAGCTTACAGTGAAAAAAGTTAAACCTGCTTTTAACTTTAGTTGCAGTGATGTGTGTGACATGTTTATCACTCTCTGTTTCCTTTGTTCCCTTTGCTCCTCGCATAATGACATGCTCTGTCAGACTGAAACTGAGAACCAACATGATAAGAAGTCTCTCTAACATGATGTAAATGGTTAATACCTGTGCTGATTGTGGAGGGATTCAACTCTGCTTAAGAAGTCATTATCTTGACCTGGAATAAAACTTCTATTTGACAGGTGTCCTGGAAGATGCACTGAAGGGTTATAGTCTCCAAACTCAGCTGCAAAGGAAAAAAAAAAATCACAAACCATTTATTAAAATGTATACAATTGTATAATCACATGGGTAACACCAATGTTGTTATCTCAAGCTTTTTTTTTTACCTTATGAAAAAAAAAATTACATGACCTATGTAAACACAATACATTATAATTACATTGAACAACAGCAGTGGAAGCACATGTGTTTCCATGTTCTTTGGTAAACTAATCTTAAAAACTGATCTCTTTATAAAAACAGCCAAACTGAAATAATACAATCATCAGGTAAAATGGCTTACTAAAACATTGCATAATGTGCAGCGATTTCCAACACACAATCCCATGAGCTAATTTTACCCCCTATATTTAAAGATTTCAGTTCAATATTAAAACTCGTGAACTATGTGTTTAAACGAGATGGATTACAAATAAAATAACATAGCAATGTACTGTAATCTTTCAATGCAGATTTTACTGCAGAGCTACAAGAACTCCCACACCCAAATCTTTTAGTGATGTTCCAGCTTTACTCATGAACAGCTTTGAAAGCAGCCTAATCCCTGTTCAAACTAAGAAAACAGCATTAGCTCTTTGGCAAATTCATTTGGAACACAGCCATGCAGTTCATCCTAATCTAAAACAATACCTAAGTACTCCATTATACTTTAAAAATATTATTTACAAGCAAACAATTATCAGAGATAGGGGA
Source organism: Pyxicephalus adspersus (assembly GCF_032062135.1). Taxonomy (NCBI): domain Eukaryota; kingdom Metazoa; phylum Chordata; class Amphibia; order Anura; family Pyxicephalidae; genus Pyxicephalus; species Pyxicephalus adspersus. The sequence continues at coordinate 77,108,434 of NC_092862.1, read as the reverse complement.
CTCAACTTTAATGAAATGTTATATGGTATTACACATAGTGTAGTAATAGTATAGCAATTAGTATATTGCTAAAGTATGGCAATAACTAGCAGTGTGTTTAAAAGCATTTGATAAAATTAACTAACCCAAAAAAGCCAGACATTCTTAAATATAATTAGGAATGATACATAAACTATTTTTTGCACATGGACAACAGGAAAAACAAGTGACTTTTAAGGTTAAAAAAAACAACATTTTAGCCCAGTAAAGACGTATTACAACTACTGAGCACTTTTTGTTTATAGCAGCCCAAGCTTAGCTTTTCTGAAATATAGCTTATTACTATTTGGGCCACAGTTTATAAAGTACATTTATAAGAATATATTTTTAAAATTAACCCAGCAAACATGCTCATTTCAGAAAACCAAAAGCCTAAAAGAAAGGAAAATTACTTACATTGCACTGCATATGATGCAAGAACAACTGCAGAATTCAGTGGACATGGTAACCTAGAACAAAACATATATTCTGAATTTTTCAAGCGGATAGCATAACATAGGAAACCTGCCAATAAAATGGGTGACTTCCACAAGAGGTATCCTTTATAAGCTAACTAAAGGTATTGAAATATTCCTAAAGCTTGCATTTTTAAGATCTCTCCATCTGTATAATGCTTGATAAAGGAATCTTGAGTTAAGTAAAAAATTAATCTACTGTACTAAAACCAGTGTGGTCATGGCTGCTGTCTAGTAAACCTATTCATTTGCATTATTTGGGCGGGTTTACATTTAGAACAAGGCTTTAACTTCAAGACTGCATTCACATTACTGCAGTTAGTTGAATGAATGCACATTGTGAAGTTATATGTGTTTAAACATATAGTGTATGAGCTGCCATAGCACCGTAAAAGACAAAAAAATGCAAAAGAACCTTTATGGCCAATGCTAAAACGCATGGCAAGTGCAGTGCAATACTTTGCTTTACATTTGCTTTGCCACTACCAAACTGTGTAATTTAGTGCCATTCACAATGAATGTTACCGTGATAAGCATATTGCAGTATAGTGTAGAAAAATGTGATTAAAACCCCACACTACCTTAGAGCATAAGTCCAAAGAGGCCTTTTGTTACATAAAACATAATGTGCATTATATCACTAATGTTGTCTCTAAGGCAACATTTTTTAGAAGGAAACAAATAATCCACTAGTAAGTTTTTACTATGTAGGAGTGCATGAAGAAAACGCACAAATATTGCAGGAAAATACTAACTCCATGAAGATATTGTCTAGATGGAGATTCAAACCTGAGAAATTGATGCCACAAGGTCAGAGTGTTAGCCACTTACCCAACATGCCAACTACTGTGGCATGTGGCTTGCTTCAAGTGCTTGCTAAGTGTGTTCTACTTAACATTTTATGAATACTATTGTCTGACCAGTGGGGTCATGGTAATACTTCAAATTCCACAAGAGAGTCATGCTTTTTACATTTCACTAGGATAACACTAGTAATAATATAGTTATCTTACCTTCCTTCTAAAATGTCACTTTTTAGTTGTAAGAAATACAGATGTCTGAAAGACAAATTTGAACATCCTTATAAAACATGTGACACCCATGTGACATTGTATCAGTTTAAACAAAGAAACAACATGTGTTCAAAGCAACAGCTCTTCATGAATACACAATATTTTCACTGTAAACCTTTTAATGTATCAGTTAAAGAATAACATGTTCATGTTTTCAAAATATGACCAAGCAAAAATATCTAATGTAATCAAAGCAAAAATTAGGTTGTTGCTTGATCATTCCAATAATCCTATGCCCAAAATAGAAATAAATTATCAATTACATTTGAAAGAAATGAAACATTTATTTGCAGAAATTAAATATACAACAGTTGTTGCACTTTTGCAATTGAAACTCAGAAATGCTTTATGTAAGGAGGAAGGCACAATAATTAAAAATTGGGTCGCCGTAGTACTGGTTTGCATGTTTTCAACCTAAAAAAGTTCACTTAGTACTATGTTGTTATTAAAACCAATATTTTTTTATCAGTCTGATTTTCAAGCAGATTGAGATCCAGACTGTTTGCTGGCCACGTTATTGGGTTGATGTGCCCTTCTTGCAAACAAAACTGGCTCTTTACAAATAATTTTGGGAATGTGAACATCCAAAACTTTAGAAATAAAATGTTTTTTCCTCTATCTTATTGTTACGTTTTCCTAAACAACCCATGGCCTTGGAACATTTTATGTACTAAACCAGAGGTCGCCAACCAGTGGTCCTCAAGAAGATTTTGGTGGTCTGCGCCTCTGGCCGGTGCAACCCAACTGGGGAGGAGCGCACCGGTCACAGCTGCAGACCAAAACCCCCGAACAGATCGCAGGCTAAGGGCGGTTGTGTGATGATCATGCTGTATAAAAAAAGGACTATACACTTGAACTGTTTATTTTAAAAGTGAAACTGTATAATAAACCTACCCATAATGTTTTAAATTCCTGTTTGGTATCACAGAGCTTGAATGCAGACAGTTTAAGGTTATATTTGTAACTAAACGTACATTACAGTGAATGAACTTAGGCATACTTAGCAACTAAACATAAAACAGAGTGTATTTTTAAATCCAGAGCAGTCATATTTATTCCCCTGAGTGATGATCAGTGCTTTATCTAAAGCTGAAGCTCATAGTCATATGATCTCAGACGAAGATTGAGGGATTAGTGTTCAGGCAGAGGAGCTCATTTTGGATTACATCCTTTAAAATATTATATATTATTATAACACACATATACTAAATAAACAAAATTCAATAAAAGTCTTGTAGTTTTGAAAAAAAATGTATTAAAATTTAGATTAAAAACACAATAGAAAGCTCTCAACTCACACTGTATAATGTACAAAATGAATATATATCTATATATATAAATATATATATATTTTTTTTATATATATATATATATATATATATATATATATATATATATATATATATATAAATGAATAGGGTAATAATCGATACCCCCCTCCCTCCGTTTGGTTTTAAGGGTAGCCACCTCCCTACGAGATTGTTCTAGCCACACCCCTCCATCTCCTAGGCGGTGAACTGCAATCTGAGAAATGCCATCATTAGTGAAAGTGTTTCTAATCCACTCCCACTGCCCTAGTTATGCAGATTTTTTTTCTATCCTTGCCTGGGACCTCTTATGTCACTCAAGTGCGACTGCTCAGTCTGCAGCTGCTTCCTGCTTCTTTTCAGCTTGTGAGCTCTCCGTGCAGAGGGCTCCAGCTAGTGAAGGAGGGGAGGTGGGTGGAGAAGAAGGTCAGGAGAGGAAGAAAACTTGCCAGTCACAAGCTGGCGACATCTAAAGACTTCATAAATCATTATATTTTTCATGGATACAAGCTGACCCAGCCAGTGCCACCAGGGAAGACTGACATTTTAGTGCACGTAAATAAGAATAGATTAATAGTTGAAGGACTAGTTTTTGAGTTTTGAGTTTTCCTCTTTAAAGTCAAATTTCTATTAAGCCGCACCAACATAATATGCAGTGATGTACATTAAACAGGGATAAACTGAGAATACTCAGAACTGTGAAAAGAGTTTTTTGTGTATGAATCAAACATGTTATTGTGAGCTTCAAGCATGGCACCAAGAGGATGCAATGACAGAAAGACTAACAGAATTGGCTGCTATTCTTAAAGCTGACCAAAACACAGTTATGTTAACAGTCCTGTTGAGTCAAATGAATAAAAATGCTGAACTGCTTATATTTCCAGAAAACTATTTTACTTCAATCTACCTCTTTATGCTTGTTACATGACAAAACCGTGTATGGCAACATGATCTCTGAGGGATCATTTGGGTACATTATTTCTAAAGGAGCCAAGAATCAGCTACCACTGTAACCATCTCTTCTTTACCAGCCCTGGAGGTAACCTTGAACAGCCATTTCTTAAGGTAAGGATTTCAGCCTACAACTATTTATCCATGCTTGGAGAGAACAAAAAAAACAGCTTTATGGTGTTTCAGCAGATATTCTACCGCATCAACTATCTATCTAAAGCATCAACTAAGTAAAACCTGGGTGTTTAAAGTGAAATTCCTTGTAACTTTTAGGAGGGAAAATGCTTCAAGACTTACATTAGCAAATGAGAAACATTTCCCCGGGTTAGTAACAGAGATCTGAAATATTAGTAATCTAACTGTAACATTGTGTAGATAATGGAAACTAATCTAAACTATGCAAGTCATTAATCATTACCCAAACTTAGTGTTTTCTGAGGAAATAAAGGTCAAGTAAATAAGGATTTAATCATTAAATAAAAAATATCAAGATTACAATAAATTACCTGGTTTGATCCTGCTGTAGTGTGTTGGGGTCTGGAATAAAATATCGTACCCTGAAAAAAAGGCAGCAGGGAAGTCCTCCTACATTTAAATATAAATAGAGAAAATAAATTATGTTTCAAAATGCTAAAAAAAATATATATATAACCTGCAATTTTGATTCAACATGATTAGTAGTATGTGCACATGACACTGTAAATACTAGGTACAACCTGTGTACCCATCAAGACCTACTTACCAGACTAATATGCATTAGCTATACATTGCATTTGACTGCAGCAAATACAAAATAAAAAAAGTAAAAACAAAGTGAAAAAAAAAAAATAATAATTTTTAAAGGTTCTCATACAAAAAAACTGCTCAATGGCTGGATCCAATTTTTTTCCTTAAATAAACTTTATTCAGTTACCGATTCATATACCTCCTAAAATTAGGCAAATACCTAAACCCTAATAACCTTAGATGAACAAAAACATATGACATATTACACCATGTCATTATTTAATTAACAAAGAAGTCAAAATACTGAAGCAGTGTGTGAAAAATTAAGTACATCCTTACTTCTATAGGAATTACCACCGCTAAAAAATAGGTTTTGGCATTTCGCTGATCTGGAACATCCAGATGTATTTTAAGACAATGCCAAAGAAGAAATACATCAGCAATGATATAGGAGAAGCAATTGTTGCTGTCCATCAATTACTGGGAAGTAATATAATGGATATTTTTCAAATAACCTGAAGTAATGAATCTGAATCTATCATTCTACAACAATAAAGATTATCCACAAGTAGAAAGTATAAAAGTTGCCAATCTTCTGAGTGGACATCCCATCAACTTCACCTCAAGGTCAGACTATGCAACACTCAGAGAAATTGAAAAACACTCTTTCCAAAACCAGAGGTTGGACTAAGTCATCACCCTTCAAGTCCAAGTCGATTCCCAAGTCATTGACACCAAGTCCCAAGTCAAGTCTCAAGTCACCAAAAATTCTTCCAAGTTGAGTCCCAAGTAAAGTCACTTAATTTATCCCCATTTGTCCCCATATAGAAATAGAGCTCTGATCATGTTCTTGAGCACAGGATCGCATTCTAAATCCACTGCGTTCTCCTCGGACAGCTGAAGAGGGAAGGCAGTGATGCTTCTGTTACACAGCCCTTCTCGGCCCCCCCTTCAGCTATCAGAGGAGAAAACATAGAATGCAAGGAAAGCGGGGAGTAAGACGGTGTTACAGAACACTCACTGCCTTCCTGCCCAACTTTCTTGCATTGTACGTTTTCTCCTCTGACACCTGAATGGGGGGGGGGTTGTGTAACAAAACCTCACTGTCTTCCTCCCTTCCCCCTTCAGCTGTCAGCAGAGAAAGCAAGTCATGAGTTGAGTTGCAAGTCATTCATTAGGTGACTTAAGACGGACTCAAGGCCAAGTCTTGAGTTCCAACCTCTGCCCAAAACTCTACATATTCAATTTTAAAGGTAATTAGAGTACATACAGAGTATAGTTTGTTTGGAATGGTTGCCGGGAGAAAGCCTCTTCTCTCTAACATGACAGCATGGCTTTTTGTTGTCACAATAACTTTCTTACATTTCAATCAAGATGCATAAAATACATAAAATGACCCCTTCCAACCACTGTACACACATTCCCAATATTGTTTTAAACAGGATAATGTCCCTCATACACAATTGGTGGCCTTCCCATGATGTCTAGAAAAATATGTATTAGCACTTTTAGAAACACTATCCTAGAAGGAAAATTATATTATTTCTTGTATTCTGCAAGCCAAGTACCCGGGATGCCAAGGACAAGAGTAAAGACAAGCAAAAATCATTTTGTAGTGCCACAATATAATTATGTTTTTCAAAGTACACCATATAAAATAATCAGAAAAATTTAAAGAGGAAAATAAAACTCAGCTAACCCTTGAAACTGATATTTAAAAAGGTTTGCAAAGCTTACCTTTTATCAGTTTTCTAATAGGTTTGTTGGGTTCCAACCATCTCTATAAATAAGAAAAAATTATATTAATAAAAAAAATAGCATTTTACAAACAGCTGTAAAAAATTAAAAAAGAAACTTTTTTATGTAAATTTTTGTGCTGTGCATTTTTACCGGAATCTTCAATTAGATAAAATACCAATTTTATATATATTTATTTATATGGCTGGCCAATCAAAATGGCAGATCTCAACAAAGAAGAGAAGAAGGAAGAAGTTTGCAGTGCCTGTGATGGTACGGGGACAGGGGAGTATAACAGGGTTTATTACTGATATAAGGTAGCAGTCTTCCTGAAATAACCTAGTAATGTTAAGACAAAGTAAACTTGTGCTCCCATGTTAGAGAGAGCAACAGGTTAGCAGCTTTATTTGGACACAGTAGTAAGCTGTATAATGATACTTGTTATCACACACTCGCCAAATACTCGCTACTTGGCCCCATGTAACAGTTAAAGGTCTATGAGCCAATCACCAAGCACCAGCCTGATTGCATTAGAAGAAGGACTGCCATTTTAATTATGTGAAGCATTTTATTACTTGGGATTTAAACAGGACGTCCTAGTATCCTTCATTTCACTTTATTTTTGTCTCACTGACCAATGCCAGTGATACTAAACTTAATGGGAAATCTAAAATTATACAACAGAAAAAAGGTAATAGATCTGCTCAAGAGTAAACTGTCTAAGACAGGATTTTTAAACACAGGAAGTTAGGGACATCTCCCAGGGCTCAAAAAAACAAGAACAAAAATGAAAAAAAAAATAGTTTTGGCAATATGTAAACGCATATATATATATATATATATATATATATATATATATACACACACATATACAGCTACTTTATAGAAGCATATGTAAAATTAAAAAATAAAATAATTGTATCTGAAAACACTCACATGTAAGTCTAAAGAGTCTTCATTGTGCTGTAAGCCAAAATATTCTTTCTCTTTCACACTTAAGTGATTGAAGACCATGTCCAGTAATGCTTGACCAGTGTCTTGTTTCTAAAAAACAAAAAAGAAGTCTGTTAGTTTTTCTTTTCATTATTTGGAAAAACACCCACTCACCATAGTGTTGCAAAAGCCTGTATAGAGTAAACATATGTCAGTAATGATGTGATATTGTTGACATATACCAGACTTGCGATGTCTAAGTCTTGTGTTCATACTTTCACTTTTACAACAGATGTGTGAATTCCTTCCTATTTTTGGCATCAGCTGAAAAAGAAGAGTTGTTGCAGGCAATACCTTTGATTGTCTAACTAAATATGTTACAGATGCAAGCTTTAAGTAAAGTGAAAAATCCCTTTATATTAAGATTTTGTAAAACTGAAATGAAAAATCAGAGATATGGGGAGAAAATCACTAATATTGTTAGTTTTGGCATAAATGTACAAAATCTACTATATCTAGAAATTTCGGGTATTTTTAAACACCTTTTTTTTTAATTGTTTTTGTTTGCACCCTTATTACTGTATAAGGAAAAGTATGTTAACAGATAAGGCTGGAACTTCCATTAGTACAGGTAGAAAATCTGCAGTATCACCCTTGACCTTTTATAACATGAAACTGCATATTCACTATAGTCAACGTGTTATAGAGCAGGCTTATCCAACCTTTTTTTTATCTGGAGACCAGACTGCTTATTTTCCAACACCTGGAGGACCAAAATATATGCTAACAAATATTTTAAAGATGGTAAAACGTCACACCACAAAGCTATATAGTTCATCTCCCAATTCCTGGTACTACTAATCTTCCATTCCCAGCCCCTTACACTAACTCATCTCCCAGACCCTGATGAGTTCTAGACCTCTGTCTAGCTTCACACAGCTCATTCTGGTGTTCATGTGCTCTAGGAATGTGGGCCAGTTTAGGCATCATGGACAATGGGACTGCCTATCATGTGGAGGCAGGAGAGAAAGGGCTGACCCAAGCTGCCAAACAGGCAAGTAGTTAAAAAGGAAGTATAAAGCATGACAGATACCAACAATTGCATTTTAACCATCTGTCTGGAGTTTAGCTTTGTTATAATAATATGTGCACCACCAACACTTACATAGATCTACATAAATGGATAATTGAATGGACTGTTTAAGTAGGCCTTTAAACTTTATATTTTTGTTTTTGGTAATTTTAATGAGATTGTATAGAGACTAGTTAGACAGAGGAGAGTGAACAGATACTGGCCAATTGGCAGATTAACAATCCTAAATATTAATTGTATTGAAAGCATATTCTAAACTTTAGGTTTTCCAAAACATGAACACATACACACCCTTTTAGCAAGGCAATGCACTTTAAATCAACGTGTGACTAATGTAAAGTACAATCTTCTATTTCTTTTTATGCAAGTACTCCAAAAGCAGAAAAGTCTTTGACATGATGCCATCATTTTTATATTTTAATGTGTCTCGTCAGCCTCACCCCCATTAGGCTGAAAAAGTACAAGCTGTACTGTTTGTACAACAGTATTTGTCTGGAAAATCAAAATTTTCTGAATATATAAAACATGAGATTGTTTTGAGTAAACAGATACTAAAGTCAAGACAGCTTATTTGCTATAAATAATGGCCATTGAATTATTCCTATCACTCTAAAATGTATGATGATATTAAATATGAATATCTAAAACAAGTGCATTTCTTGCAGCCATGGGCTTGTTTGAAGCCTAAGATATGTCCTTGGCAATTAAACAGTTAGACAAACCATTTGGTACATTTTTAAGCATTAGAATATCTACTTAAAATTCATTCCTATACTAAAATAGTTTTTTATGAGTCCAAGGTTTTTACATGTTTTCTGTACTGATTTTAATTTGTATTAGAGATTCAGATGTGTAGAATCTCCACAAATGCAGACAATGTGGAGGAGGAAAAAAAGTGTACCCCTTTGTAAATTGTCCTTTACCTAGTAAGTAGAACATGGTAACAAACAAAGTTAATGTGCAGGTGTGCCAAGCAAGACAAAATATATTTGGTGGTTCCATAAAATGTTCCAGGTGATATGACATTAAAGCAGCAGTCGCCAACTTTTTGGACCTCTAAATTTACAGACTCCAGGTCGCGCATGAGCGGAGAGCCGTGTGTCACTCAAAGGAGAAGAAACTTTCCTTTTCATGATGCTAGAACCCACCCACTCTCCCACTCTCCCATCCCAGGTCTGAGCCTGCAATGGGAGAGTTGGTGGGTTGTGTCCAGAGACACAACCCGCCCACTGCCCTGAGCCTGCGATCCATACGGGGGATATGGTCCGCAGCTCTGGCCAGTGGAAATATACAGGATGACCATTAAAAAGTAAAAATGTTTAAGCAATCTAAACATATAGTACATGCTTTGATACCAGGTTTTACCACCAAATATGCCTGTTGCAGTTAGTGTGTATAGTATGCAGTTAGCCGGTCTGTTGCAGTTAGCCTGTTGCAGTTAGTGTGTACCGATACTGAATAGCAATATATTCAGAAGAGAAGAACACAACTAAAAATATCTTATTTTAAACATATTTTATAATATATGTTAATTTTTAATCACAATGTCATCATCACTCAGCCTCAGTGCTTCCCAGTGCAGTACAAGCAGATCATGGCTGGGGCCAGCAGGGTGCTGAACACAGCTTTCTAAGGACATCACAGTACAACACCTCAGTACTCCCCTGAAAAGTCCTGATACAAGCAGATGGCTGGCTGCTAGGAAGGGCTACATAAATATCAAAACGCGTTGATGCCCGATCAATGCATGGGATGAGTGGATGTAATAGGCAGGTTAAATGTAAATGCAGACTGCCTAATGTAAAGTCAACATTTTGAGTGTCCATAATTGAGATAATGAAAGCCAAAAATTGAAACCAGTATGCGAGTGGCAATAAGGCAGAGAAAGAATGTCTGAATTAAACTGCATGTCTTCCAGTGAAGCTCACAGTCTGCAGTGAAATCAAAATAGGTAATAACAGCACAGAGGAGGAGACGGTACAACTAAATGTAAAGTGTAAATGGAAGCTCAAGCACCAATTTCTGGTTTGAAGAGAACTTAAAAAGTGAAAACATTTAGAAACATTTATACCTTTTGTGTCCTGAAAGAGCTAATATCTGACTACCTTTTAAATTATACCATCTGAAACCTGGCTGGTGTTCCACTTTCAAGAGCAACTAAACTCAAAAGTCCCCCAAAATAAAAAAAAAATCAACTTACCTTTAATCCCGCAGGGACGCCATTCGGTCTGGAGGATTCTTTTATCGGGTCCTGCGTCCTCCCTGCATCCGTCTCCATGCCAGTGCTCCAGGGCGCCGCAATCTTCGCCTCTTCATCCTGGTTCTACTTCCTACCTGACCCAGGCACGAGATCAGGTGACGTAGATAGGAAAAAGACTTGCTGATTTCACTGAGCATGCGTGAGATTGGCAATTTTTTCCCCTTTTCACAAAAAGGCTCCCAAGAACCTCCTGGGATGCGTGACGTAGGTATCCCGAGAGCTTTGTGTACTCATCCATTCTCGATCGCCTAGGCAGTGCTGCACCCTTTTTAAAAAAAAAAAAACAAACAGAATTTTTACTTAACATAAAAGGGTTGTCTACCCGTTTATGTAAAGTGAAATCTGTGAGTTTAGGTATGCTTTAAGTAATTCAATTTTTACTGCAATCTACAGCCAGTATGACGTTCTAAAACTGCCAAAAATGTAAATACAATAAAAACCTACATTACAACCAGATATCTCTACGCACCCTTATTTACATATTGCCACCAATTTACATTCTTAACATTCTGCACAGATCTGATTTAAACTTTAGGTAAAAAACATAAGAAATAGAAAATACACCATATTATTACTGTATTATTCTACCATAAAACTATATGCATTTAGTAACAAAAGTCTATGAACAGTAAAAAAAAAAAAAAAACAAAAAAAAAAACAATTCTAACTACTTTGGAAAGAAAATGAATTATTCAGTATTATTGTATTTGTTGACTAAATGACGGGTAGTTTACATAAACCTAGATCTGAAAGAACTGTCAAAATTTATAGAAATAAAAGTAAACAGCAAGACTAAAGAAAACCCTTGTCAAAATATCATCTTAGTTGGTGTTTGTTTTGGCCATCAATGTATTGTTTTTCAGCATTAAAAATGCATGAAACAAGAATTTTAATAAAAAAAATATAAATTACTCAAACAAAAACCAAATAAAATCATAGATAGCGTGACACAGGGAACCAATCCTGGATTCATAACCTCTTAGGTGTGCCGAGAATGACTGCAATTTTTTTGAACCCCAGTCAAGTGACCTTGTGCTGCAGATGGGAATCTCCTTTTAATCACATTACAACACAGCAGCACTGTATTAAGTCACATAACCTAAGGAAGGGGTAAGTTTGTGCTAGATGTTTGTGAATATCCAGTGGCTGTACACTAACTGCAGTAGTAGCAAAGCTGTTAAAATGATGTGGAAAAGAGGAAAAAAAAAAACTTTAGATGTCCAGATCTGGGTTTTAATATGTCTTATCTTTAACATTTAAACTCTACAGCCAGCATGCATGTTATGTGTCCATTTATGAATATTTAAACTGCTCATGATCTCTATATCTGGTGCGCTTCTCCTGTTTTGTCTTGTTTCCAACCAGGTTTCCTTCAGAAGGTAGCTAGGGGTTCCTTGAACAATGAACAAGTTGTTCCGCTCAGGTCAGTTTTACTGAAACTTTTGATCTTTTTGGCTATCTGTAGGGGTGACACTCTTTCCACTGACCACCACACCTAATATATTTTAAGCTGTGGATTCTCACAGAATTCCTAATATATCAGGTCACGAATCCAAGGAGGCTTTGGGCTGCCATGCACAGTGAGATAGGCCCTTTTTTTTACAAATACAGCAGTATACCTCACCCGCGCCTGCACAGTGTGAGATCAGGTGACGTAGGTAGAAGACACAAGAAGGAAAATGAAAATGGCGCTTCTGGCATTTCCTTTGCGCCAGGACAGCACAAGAAAACAGGACGACGTGGACCTTATGGAAGAACCATCCCTCCAGAGGGATTGAGGGATCTGTGGAAGTAAAGGTAAGTGTCATTTTTTTATTTTGACTTTAGTTCCGCTTTAAACAGGTCATGACTGTTTTCTTTTCACTTGTGGGTAATGGCTGCTATTATGCATTAGGTTTCCTTAGCTAAGCATGAAGCTGAAGTTAAGTTTAGATGCTTTAAAATAACAACAAGAAAATGATTACCATTTCTTGCCAACCGATTCTCTATTAATGAGCATGTTATTTTTGTGCTTTAGATTTACATTTAAATTCCTTTTCTTAATTACATGGATAAGTAATTACAGCCCACATAAACATAAGGTTGGTGCATCATTGCTTTCGTAAATACACCTTTACAATGGTTTAAAATGTTCTATTAGTTCAGTCTATACTTTTTGAAAGATTAGTCATAGCCAGACTGCAATGTTAGGGCTTTTGAAAAGCCCACGCACCTCCGCAGTCACAAAGCATATCACGGCAAAAGCATAGAGGATAATTGATTCAGTCATTAATGAACACTTAGGCCATGAACCATACACCGATAAATAGATATAAATGTTTAGGATAATCTAATAAAATGTTAATGTATGTTAGATAACTTCCCTCATACTTTCATATTACAAACAAAAATCATTCTAGGAAAAAAAAAAAAAGATAGACAGATAGATAGACTGATCTGCTGCCTTTGGGAGATGCTACATGGTGGTAGATCTTATAATCAGCCATCAATGAATCAGAATAGGGAGGAAAGGTGAAAAAACCTCCCTGGCGGTATGAATACTAAGTATTTTTAAATGTAAAGCATATTTAAAATTTCCCACCTGGCCCGGCCTCCCAGCCACACACTCGTGAGCAGACGCCTGGCCAGCATCTGCTTCCCCTGGTCTTGCGTCCCCAACGTTCACATGCTGGGGATGCAGATGGCGGCCAGGCATCGCCAGGTTATACAGATGTCTGGCCGGCATTGCCAGGGGAAGAAGGTGCTGGGTATCGTTGGAGGACGCGCTGGAACGTGGGAACCAGGTAGGACTTTTAAACTCCCTGCCAATTCCACACCAAGTGTGGCTGGGGGTTACGGCCGGGAAGGTTAGGGGACTTTGAATGTGGCATGGTTGTTGGTGCTATGCAGAAACTGCTACTCTTCTAGAGATTGTCGAGTGAAAATCCCAGCATTTACAGAGAAGGATCAGAAAAAAAGAAAAACTTCCAGTGAGCAGCAGTTGTTTAGCTGAAAATGCCCTTTCAAGCAGAGGAGAATGACCAGACTGACTCAAATAACCACTTGTTACAACAGAGGTATGCAAAAGACCTTCTCTGACTGCATAACATGTTGAACCCCGAACCAGATGGTCTACAAAAACAGTAGACCATACCAGGCACCACTCCTGTCAGCTATGAATAGGCACCTAAACCTGCACAGGCCCACAGTAAGCTGTTGGAAGATGACTGAAATCCAAATTTAGTTTTCATTTCCACTATGGCTGTGTACTGTGTTTGTTAAATTGCATCTGTGTGGCAGTGAGCATTGCCATGCACTGCATTCCAAACTAATTCTTTGGAATATATGTGAAAAGTAACAGGTGGGTTTTAAAGACAAAAGACCCTATGCGCACAGGGTTCAATTTTAGGTGACCTTTGCAGTGCAATGCAATGTCCATCTAAACTGCATGGACACCACCCCTCTTTAAAAATTACCTAATATTACCAAGTGTCAAAATCCTGAAGTTAAGATGACATTTGTCAATTCTTATATTGTTTTCTAAGAAATTTCCATTGATGAATATTCCCTAGGATCTAGCCAAAAGTGCGTGGACGCTCTCATGGTGGGTTTGAGGAAGTATAAGCCCCAACATTTTAGATATATAGGGAGAAAAAAAAACTTTTAGTAAAGCTGAATTTTCCTTCTAATCTCAGATCAGATATCAGTAGTCAGAAGTTTACCTGTTCCATCAGAAATATCAGCCTAATCTTGTTATCATAACATGTATAGGCATATACATGACAACCAAAAAGGTTTGATTTCTTCAGCTGAGTTTTGGTAAATCCAGTTCTATGCACCAGTGGGAACATATATAGCTAGGCGGTCCTATTCCAGTCCTTTGAACCAGTATCCCTGCACATCTTTTTAGTGTTTCCTCAAACAGACTGTAGTAAAATTGGTAAAAGATGCTGTTTGCAAAGAGTCAGAATGTTAATATAAAAATAATTTCTTGTATATATATGGCCTTTGAGGACTGAAGTTGGACATCAAGTCAGAATATGGAATGACATATTTTTATTAAAGAAACAAAAACAAAATGCATAACTGTTATTAGGCTTTGATGGAAATAGTCATGTCCCAACACTAGTGCAAATCACTTATTGTGGAGCAATAGTTTCGTAAAAAGATAGCCTAGATGCTATACATTAAGTCTTCCACAATTATGGGAAGGGCTTAAGGTTAAAAACAAGTGTGGAATATAATTGAGAATTATTACAAAGGGGTCCAGAGCAAAAAGCAGGAAAAAGCCGATCATGTTCTATTGTCAGACAGTTAAAGTAAAAAATCCTGCACAGACCAGGGGGTGTTTGAAATGAAGCAGATTTTGTAATAGAGGGGGCAGATGTACTGCCAGCACGGTTATTTTTACCTCCTTAAATGCATACCCTTTCTCCTGATATTTAAAGCTGTGATGTAGCCGTTTCTACCAGCCAAGACAAACACATGCAAAATTACAACATTTTAAATTAAATGTTATATTTTTGCAATTTAAAATTGCTGTTTCTATAAAGTAATACCTGTCCATATTCTGTGTTCCTGTTCTGCATGTATTTCAGTCATGTGTTCACATATTAAAAAAAAATTACATCAGTCAACACATTGCCGCCAGCACATTGGGTCCGATTTAAATAAGCTCTCCAAGACTGGACAAGATACACTTTGGTGGTTCAGTGAACCTGGGTGATCCAGCAAACTAGAATTGATGATGGAATGAAAGCATTAGGTAATAGCAAATGACTTTTAAAAAATCCATACGAGGTTTGCTGGATCACCCAGGTTCACCAAAAGTGTATCTTCTCCAGGCCCATTTTCTAGGCATTTTCCATTGTTGTCATTATCAGAGAATCCACCCTTAGCAATGATGTTCAGTACCCTCTGGTAGTACTTATACATAGACAGAAGTGGCTGCACAGAAACTAGATAGAACAGATACAGTAAGAAAAGAAAAGTATGAAAAAAAATATAATAAACCTTTTTTCTAAAATGCGGTGTCAGATGTAGGATAGTGTTGTCAATAGGAAGCCAATATACAGTTAGGTCAATAAATATTTGGACAGAGACAACTTTTTTCTAATTTTGGTTCTGTACATTACCACAATTAGTTTTAAATTAAACAACTTTGATTCAGTTGAACTGCAGACTTTCAGCTTTAATTCAGTGGGTTGAACAAAAAGATTGCATAAAAATGTGAGGAACTAAAGCCTTTTTTAACACAATCACTTAATTTCAGGGGGTCAAAAGTAATTGGACAAATTAAAAGGCTGAAAATAAAATGTTCTTTTCTAATACTTGGTTGAAAACCCTTTGCTGGCAATGACAGCCTGTAGTCTTGAACGCATGGACATCACCAGATGCTGGCTTTCCTACTTTTTAATGTTCTGCCAGGCCTTTACTGCAGCGGCTTTCAGTTGCGGTTTGTTTGTGGGCCTTTCTGTCTGAAGTTTAGTCTTCAACAAGTGAAATGCATGCTCAATTGGGTTCAGAGCAGGTGACTGACTTGGCCATTCAAGAATATTCCACTTCTTTGCTTTAATAAACTCCTTCCCGGGTTGCTTTGGCTGTATGTTTTGGGTCATTGTCCATCTGTATTATGAAACGCCTCCCAATCAATGCGACAGCATTTAGCTGGATTTGAGCAGACAGTATGTCTCTGAACACCTCAGAATTCATTCGGCTGCCTCTGTCCTGTGTCACATCATGGATAAACACTAGTGTCCCAGTGCCACTGGCAGCCATGCTCGCCCAAGCCATCACACTGCCTCCGCCATGTTTTACAGATGAGGTGGTATGCTTTGGATCATGAGCTGTTCCACACCTTCTCCATACTTTTTTCTTGCAATCATTCTGGTAAAGGTTGATCTTGGTTTCATCTGCCCAAAGAATGTTTTTCCAGAGCTGTGCTGGCTTTTTTGGATGCTTTTTAGCAAAGTCCAATCTAGCCTTTCTATTCTTGAGGCTTATGAGTGTCTTGCACTTTGCAGTGCACCCTCTGTATTTACTTTCATGCAGTCTTCTCTTTATGGTAGACTTGGATATCGATACGCCTATTCCTGGAAAGTGTTGTTCACTTGGTTGGCTGTTGTGCAGGGGGTTTCTCTTCAGCATGGAAATTATTCTGCGATCTTCCACCACTGTTGTCTTCCGTTTAGGTCTTTTGGCGTTGCGGAGTTCACCAGTGCTTTGTTTCTTTCTCATGATGTACCAAACTGTATTTTGCCACTCCTAATATTGTAGCAATTTCTTGGATGGGTTTTTCTGTTTTTGCAGCTCAAGGATGAGTTGTTTCACCTGCATGGAGAGCTCCTTTGACCGCATGTTGTCTGTTCACAGCAAAATCTTCCACATACAAGCACCCCCACCCTCTCAAATCTACTCCAGGCCTTTTATTTGCTTAATTGATAATGACAAAAAGGAGGAATTGCCCACACCAGCCCTTGAAATAGCCTTTGAGTCAATGGGCCTGATTTATCAAAGCTCCCCAAGGCTGGTAGAGAATACACTTTCAGAAGTGAACGTGGGTGATCCAGAAAACATGGAATGGATTTTTTTTTAAATCATTTGCTATTTGCTATCAAATGTTTTGAATCCTGGACCAGTTCCATTCCAGGTTTGCTGGATTACCCAGCTTCACTGATGAAAGTGTATTCTCTCCAGCCTTGGAGAGCTTTCATAAATCTGGGCCAATGTCCAATTACTTTTGAGCCCCTGTAATGAATGATTGTGTAAAAAAAAAAAAAGGCTTTAGTTACTCACATTTTTATGCAATCTTTTTGTTCAAACCACTGAATTAAAGCTGAAAGTCTGCAGTTCAACTGCATCTGAGTTGTTTCATTTAAAATTTATTGTGGTAATGTACAGAACCATATATTTATGGACCTAACCGTAGTTAGCCTCCAGCAGACTGCATCACAGGCTCATTCATACAAATGCGCTGCGGCAACACGCAGGTTTATACATTTGTATTTTTCCTTTTTTTTTTTATGTTTCACTGGCGATGCATTAATGCAACACATGAGTTAGTACCCTGCATTGCCATTAATTCTTTAAAAACTTGCAAAAGCAATTGGTGAACGATTAACCAGTAGAGGAACAAACCATTACAGATCTACAAGTTGACAATTTTCTTTTCAGGTGTGCCCCACAGTTCAATTTACAGTATAATAGAAATGAATATATAAAAAGCCTAAAAAACACTTACATTAACTCTGAAGCACTGGTAAGAGCCATCCAAGAAGCGGACATTACAAACTACTTCAGATCTATTTTTCTCCTTTGGAAGTTCAGTGACTCGAATATTGTTTATCCTTCCACCCAAAGCACGCAGCCGGGAGTTCATAACTAGTACGGTTCCTACAAGAAATAAAAAAACATTTTTGTCAAAAAAAAAAAAGTTCCACAATTTATGTACATGGTTTTTGAAAAATGTTCACAAGGTTTAAGTATCACATCAAGTATCACTATTAGAAGCTAATAATGTGAAAATGTATGTTTCTGTAGGAGAAAATAGTAAATCCACAAAAGAACACCTTATACCTTCACTTAAAATGCATTTGATGTAAAATACAGGAAAAAGAAAAAACATTCTACATTTGTATTTTTACTTTTTTTGTTTCACTGGCGATCACTTGACTGCTAGGCCCCATCTTTACCTTAAAGGTCTAAGGACTGTAAGCAGGACAACCAAAGGAGTGAAACAAAGTTGGTCCTTCCTTGCCTTGAAATGTAATCCATTGTCAGTGGGATTGTCAGTGGGATTGCCAGTGAGCCACCAAGGTCTTACATGGGGAAAAAGACTTTTAAAGTACTAAAAGTAGTGGTAACTAAAATGTGTGCAATATTTCATTCTTATCTCATTACAAATTTAAATTAAAAAAAAGTATTTTTAGTACTGAGGATCCACATGTAGTTTCTGCAGATTTGATAGCTGCACAACTATGATGCAAATCTCCAATTTCACAACATCCAAACGTGCCCCTTTGGATTGAGATCCGGTGAGTGTGGAGACCATTCGAGTACAGTAAACTCATCGTCATGTTTAAAAAACTAGCTTCAGGTGATTTGAGCTGTGCAACATGGAGCATTTTGCCGCTAGAAATATCAATCTGAAGATGAATACTCTGCGTTATAAAGGGATGAACATGGTCAGCAACAACACTATGGTAGGCCATGGCATTTAAACTGTGATTAGTTAGTACTACAGGGCCCAAACTGTGCCAAGAAATTACTCATTATAACACTACCGACAGCCTAAACCATTGATACAAGGCAGGATGGATCCATGCTTTCCAGTTGTGGATGCCAAATTGTCACCCTCCCATCCAAATGTCACAACAGAAATTAAGACTCTCCAAACCAGGCAACATTTTTCCAATCTTCAAATTTGGTGACTCTGTGTGAATTGTAGCCTTAGTTGCTCTCCTACTGCTTTAGCCCTTTGCTTTAAGGTTTGACATGTTGTGCAGTTAGAGATGCTCTTGTGCATACTTCGGTTGTAACCAGTGGGTATTTAAGATACCATTGCCTTTCGGTCAGCTTAAACTAGCCTGGCCATTCCTCTCTGAACTAGACATTTTTGCTTTTTCAGACCATTCTCTGTAAACCCTAGGGATAGTTGTGTGTAAAAATCCCAGCAGATTGGCAGTTTTTAAAATACTCCTACCAGTTCGTCTGGTACCGACAACAGTGCCCTCCTGATGCTTGGTCTGAATTTTAGCAGGTCACCTTGAACATGTCTATGTTCTTAAATACATAATGCTGCCATTTGACTGGCTGAATAGATAATTGTGGTAACAAGCATTTGAACCAGTATACCCAATAAGATGGCTGGTATGGAGCATATAAGGAAATTAAAAAATCTATCTCCGTAGGTTTTGTAATGCAGTACCTCAATTGGTATATATTGTATCAGCTAAATCTTTTCCTAAGAGCCCCAACAATTCCCAATTCTGGTTATTTATCTTCATTTTCATAGTAAACAGCATTTTCATAGTAAAAGAGCAGATCATGGTGGCCAAGGCCTAGTGATCTGCTACATCAACAACAAACCAAGTAAAGTATGAGATGTCATTATATTTTAAATATAATATATAAAGAAAATTAAATATAATTTAAAAAATTGTCTGCAGGTTTTTTTCAATTCTGTTGATAAGTTTTGCAAAGTGTGGGAACCCTAGATTCAACATTAAATACCTACAGACTTTCTCTCCGTGAGAGGAGTATTAGTGAAGACACTTTCGAAGCTTTGCTCCTATAAGGACCTTGGAACTGTAACAAATATCATGCTAAACTTTTGTTGCATGTTCACAATTTCAAATCACACCTTGGCAAAAACCTTACCTTCTTTTCCTTTTTGCCCCAGTATTCTCTCCAGATCTTTATAAGCTGGGTGGAAAAAGCTGTAAACAGCCAGGTGGTTTCTGAAAAATGCACCCAGCTAAAAGGGCTTGGGGAGAACACGGAGTTCTTCCCTGCTTTGACTAGGCTTTAATTACACTTACTGCTAGAATTGTTCTTTTTAATTTATTATAAAACTCAAAAAATATTATGTTCTGGTCTACTTTTAATAACCTAAAAAATAACCAAAATGCCTTGCATTTATTTTTAGCCATGGCCTGTTCATATTTCTGGTTATCACTATAGTCAGCCTCACCTTCCTATGCCAAAGATTTTCTGCTCTGTGCCATTATTTGTTTGGTACCGATTGTTTTGAGCTCAGTGCAGATACACCTGCATGTTAAAATTTTCTTATATAAGTAGAAGAAAGCCACATATACATTATGTTATACATGATACAAGCATTAAGCTTCAGAAAAGTGTTTAAAATAAAATTAAAAGCTGTAGCTGATAACACAACACAGTAAAAAAAAAAGTACTAAAACAAAAATAATATTGGAAAAGCAGTGACTTCAACAGTACAGATTTATCAAATCAAATATATATATATATATATATATATATATATATATATATATATATATATATATATATTTATCAGATTAAAGACCAGGTAGTATGATTTCCGGACATTTTTTTGTGATATGATAAAATTTATTGCTAATGGAAATTCCGAGGAAGAAATCGGAAGAAGGCAATGCCAACTGAGCTGGGGTATAAGAAATGGTTAAAAGAAGGCTATGCAATTCAGTCCTGTTCCCAAAACTTTCACAGCCCATATTGAAAGTCACAACCTTCTTCTATTGAAATTACCATGAACTTTTTGCGTTATAAAAAAGGAATGCAATTAGCATTTATTCAAAAATATCACAAGAATTCAAAGTGTATTCTGAAAGATAATTTATTAATGATAGCTCCTATCTTACATGCCATGCTGAAGCTGCTATGCTAGAAATTCTGGTAGATCTAGCTTTTAAAAGCAGGCACACCAATGCTGAAGATAATGACACATTCTTGACGCTGTTACAGCAAAGGCTGTAAACAAATTTTAATTGCTGGAAAAGTAAGGTTAGGCCAAGGTCTGGTCTATGTCCCAGAGGTAACTGTAAGCATTGCTAAAAAGTGTACAAAAGGTACAAGACAACAGAAAAACTGATCATATTTATTCTTATTATTTTCTACTGCAGCAACACATGTTGAATGGAGACATGTGTTGAAAAGAACATATGTCCTTTCAGGCAGGTAAAAATGTGGTGAGAAACCAAGTTAAATAATGACACATGCTGGACACACCTTCATTACTGTGTGCTGCAGTAGTCTTTACAATGTGGTGGAGTTGAAGAAATTGTTGTGTGAGTCATTCCTACATTCTTCCCTTCCGACGTGTATTCAGGAACAAACCATAGCGAGAAAACGTAGTGTACAATAATTAGTGTGTGCTGACTACAGATTACTCTTCCTGCTAATTATATGCTTAAGTGTATAGGGACTCTTTTATAATCCTAAAAGGAAAAAACCAGATCTGTTTATAAACTTGCCATTTGAGATCGACCTTGGTTCCTTGAGTAGTACAAAGCCAGCAGTAACAGAGTGCCTATAGACTTTCAATTACATTTATGCAGAAATCTGTTTATTATTGTGTGATGAAAAGAAATACAAAACATTTTATAATTCCAATCAATTTTCCATAAGGATATATTGATAATTCACCTTATCAAGAATACATGTATACCTCAAAATGTCATAAATGCAAGTCCATAGATAAGCACCAATAAGTAACCAAGCAGAGGTTCAGTGGCAGAGGATTGAAGTTTGAAAATTTTAATCACCATGGCGAACAATACTGAATGGGAGAACACAGCCTACATCACGTATTCCGTAGGAAACCTACGTCACGTATCCTGGGGGGCTCTGGCTGTTCCTTCTGCGCATGCCCAATGTCGGAGAAGGAGCCTTTTCTTTAATGGGAGAAATAAAATGCTGATCTCACACATGAGCATTGGGATCGGCAATCTTTTTTTCCCCATTTACGTCACCTGATCTTGGGCCTGCTCAGTGTAAAGTCGTGTGACGTACAAAGAAGAATATAAAAACTATATAGAAGAACATTAATCGCATAAGACAGTAAATTTAGTCGGCATGTAAAAATATTTCACAGAAGCTTCACAACCACATTTTTTGCAACTTCATCAAGCATGGAGGCATGAAGGATGGCCAACACATGAAACAGCAGATGGGATCAATAAAACCCTCATGCTCACATGTCCTCCAGCTTTAGGGTAATCAGACCATAAACTTGCAGATTCAGGTTGGTAGTAATTAAACTATGTAATATTGGCATTGGAATTAATCTCTGAGGGTTTTTTTACATAACTGTAAGGTAAAACACTAATGAACCAGATAAAGTAACCATTTAATGTTACATTTTAGGTTAAAATTAACTTAATAAAGTTAAAGGTAATGCTTGAAGAAAAATAAAGTACATAAAACTACCAAACATACCAAAGCCTGTGCTAACACCAGACTCTAGTACTCCACTAAACAGTAGAATTCATAGTTTGAGAGGGTGGAACATTTTTTAAACAGTCAGATGTAGTGAATTGCAATGTGCTGTTATTTTCTCCTCCTGAACATGCTTCGCAGATGGAGAAGAAAAGGGATCAACTACTGCCTGCTGCTGTTCATCAATATCTAATCAGCAGGTGACAATGCTATATTGTTTTCCTGTAGCCTAAAAAAAAAAAAAGTGACAGACAGCTATATTGCGAGGCATGGGTCTTAACATGAGAGTGCTGGAATAGAAATACAAGTAACTGGAGGATGAAAACCCCTTTTCCATTTTTAGGACTTTGTACTGTGTTGTACCTGTGACCACATATTTTTCAAATTTGTTTAACATAACTTTTAAGTATTTTTTATTTGTTCATTGTATTGAACTTTTACTCTACAGCTAGACTAAACTCAGGGCAGCACGGTGGCTCAGGAGTTAGCACTCCAGCCTTTGCAGCGCTAGGTCCTGGGTCCTGGGCTAGGTCCTGGGTTCGTATCCCACCCAGAACACTATCTGCATGGAGTTTGCAGGTTCTCCGCGTGTCTGCGTGGGTTTCCTCCGGGTACTCCGATTTCCTCCCACATCCCAAAAACTTGCAGTTAAGTTAATTGGCTTCCCCCTAAAATTGACCTTAGACTACATTAACCACATATGACTATGGGAGGGACATTAGATTGTGAGCTCCTTTGAGGGACAGTTAGTGACACGACTATGAACTTTGTACAGCGCTGCGTAATATGATGGCGCTATATAAATACTGTATAATAATAATAATATAATAATATTTGTATTTGTATTACCAAGAATATTAATGTCTTTGCTCGCTTATTTGTCCCTCTTGGGTGCCAGTGCCACATAAGCTGATGATGCCATGATGATGGGGTCCAGGAACATGAACAAACTACTTTCCTGAGACACTGTGCAATAGTGGGCCAAGTCAAAACAGTAGCCGCAAAATGCCTACTATAAGTACCACATCAATCTAAACAGACTTGTCTTATTGTGTTTGAAGGACAAGGTCCCTGAAACCAGGTCTGTGTAAAGTATTATTAAAAAATACTTTTTAGTTTCAGATGTTGATAAAGAATACATGCTACCCATACATTAAACAAGAGGTAACCTGCTGTATACCAACATACTGCAGCAACGGGACCCGGCGTAGGTGAGTTTTCCTAAAGTCCACCTGAAACCACACAATTTTATATAAACAGTCTGCCTGGCTTACATCAGAAAAACAGAAGATTTGTTACTTTTTACTAGGCTTGCCAAAGAATTTTCACACGCATTATCTAGGTAACTTACTCAATACCAAAACCTCAATTAACAAGCCAGGTTATGATATGCCATATTAACAAACAGTGAAAATGATAATAAAGGGACAACATGCACCACATTGTGTATTTCTGCTGATATGGACATTTAAAGAGTATGGGTATGCACATAAAAAAGCCAAACATGCCATTATAATGAAAGCTAAAGAAAAGATAAATCTATTGACAATAAAGCAGAACACTTAAAAAGTATAACTTCTTGTACTTTTTGAGGCACATTGGGTACATAGTTATTAAGGTTTACTCGATTCTTACATAGTGTACAACTCTAGATTGTGAAAAAAAAATTACTAATTAGTAACTGTATGACTACTATAACCACAGAGTATTCACCAGATACCATATGCAGCAGTCATAGCCCTACCTCTTATCTATGGTATATTTTATCAGATTATGTACTCTGCTGTCATCTTCAATGTATGTATACCAAACATGCTGGACATTGTGACTGTGCTTTACAAAGTATGCCACATAACACAGAATTCAGCAATGTGCAAGCCAGTAAACCGGAGCAGAGGTTAGGATTATGAAACCTATAGTGAAGAATACAAAGTATAGCAGTCAGGAGTATGTACAGCACTGTAGAATTATGTAATGTACAATGTATTTTACATACTCCTGACTGCGATATTCTGTACCATGTGCTGGAAGGTGCATACACCTTATTATTGTGCATTACGTATTTATGGCCCCAGCACTCTATAGATGAATTGTATGTAGGGGGTTCTAAACATTATGAATACAAGATTCTGTAACTATGCGAAGAATACTCCATGTCACCATTGCTGGATGGAATGTAGTTGGCAGCACAATCTAGGGCCAAAAGTGACAGTCTGTAAAGTGTGCTCAGGTTATATCCAAGGAAACCAGGGTATACATATTGTTTGAATCTTCCCCAGGTAATTATTCCATTAAGTGGCTGAGATATGATCTCAATCCTCCCATCGTGTTTGGTGTGGTGGATATATGTGACCCTTTGGAGGGTAATGGCTCCCTGTTGGCATTCATTGGTTTTAATTTGTATGGCTGGATATTACTCAGTAACTTTGGTACAACTAACACTGTAAGTGACTGATAGATACAGGATATAGAACATAATAAAGACACAATAAAACCAACCGAGTCAAGACCCAATAGATAGGTTAAAACCTTGCATATGTCAAACCGAGTTTGGATATTATCTAGATTTTGATTTTTTAAGGCTCATTTGCTCAGGAAATCTTGTAAAACTTTAATTCTTGGAACAAAAGTTCACTTGATTTTAGATATAATTGATGTTTTGGCTAATATTGCGTAATACCCTGTGCCCTATTTACGTTGTATTTCTTCTTTACAATTATTCCTAGTCTAAAAAAAAAAGTATGACTTTAAATGTCCAAAAACATCCATACAGCTTAAGCATGCATTTAAAGTAAAATTTAAACTATGCCATGTGGCAGTGAATATGTAGAAAAAGAAATATCCTTAATTGCTCCAAAAACAAAAATCACTATAAAGTCTGCTCATTTTTTAGTGCATTTCATGAGTGTTTAAAAAAAAACAAGCGCAGAATTCATAAAGATTTACATTTTAGGTCCTCTATCAAGTTTGTAGTTACTAGGGGCATTCACAACTATTTGTTATGAAGACCATTTTCAGCAAGAAAGAATGTTACGGGAAGTACAAAACTGTGGAATAGCCCCTGGAGGAAGAGGAGAGGGGAAATCTTCCCTTCAAAACAACTAAGGGCTTACCCATATACATACGCTCAGGGCTTAAAGTGTGGACTAAAATTGGGGCTACTCATGGAAACGGTTGACTAACAACCGATTGTCCGATAACTGGTAATAACAAAAAGTTAACGACTGGCCAACAACCCCGATGAACGAGGAATATTGCTGGAAACGAACGACCGTCCCGGCAGATCGGATTGGGCGACTATTGTTCACTATGTATTGTGTGTATGATCGTTCAGTTATCGTGGATTGTTCTGCGGTACACTTTCTCCTGTACAGATCACTTCCTGCATCGTTCAATCAGATCTAGTGTTTGTACATTACTGGTGGATTACACTAGGGAACAATTTTGAACAAATTTTTTGTTGACTTCAATTCTTAAGCTTATTTACACTAAAATAGGTATGCTGATTCTGAAAGTGCAGTTAGTTTTCTTCTATCACGTCAGGTTTTTTCTCTACCACTTGTATTAATGCGATTACTGTAGCGTGGATTTGTATAGGCTATTCATTTACACACAAGACAGTGTGGTCAGAGGTTGTGCGCTGCTCCGCGTAGTGAAAAAACAAAATGTATTTTTCTACTTACACACATATTTCCTTTCTTTCAGATCATGTCTGGCTCTGTTGTCGTAAGTGCGTACATCAGCACATTTGTAGAGCAAGCCTATTGGGCATATTTCAAAGGTAAACTTGGTGATCACAATAAGTCTTTGGCCCCTCATAAAGTATGAAGAACATGACTGGTTGAAGAACATGATTATGGTGATGAACTAGGTGACAACAATGATGAAGAGTTTGAAATGGAAGAGAACTCTGTTCCTAAGGGATTTGATCAGCATGAGTTGAGTGATTTGGCACGTGATTTGGACTATCAAAGAAGTCTTCAGAACTCCTAGCATCAAGACTGCGTTAGAAAAACTTACTTAAAAACAGAACAAAGGTTATGTACTTTCGAACCAGAGAAATTGCATTTCTGCAGTACTTTAGAACTGACAGTGGCTTTGTGTATTGCCATAACATACCTGGTTTAATGGAGGAATTGGGAATTCCAATTTATAACTCAAATGAATGGCAACTATTCATTGATTGCTCAAAGCAGAGCTTAAAGTGTGTCCTCCTTCACAATGGCAGTATATTTGGGTCAGTCCCAATTGGCCATTCAGTTTCTCTTTGTGAAGAATATGCAGACATAAGAGTAATTGAGTTGTTGCAATATTACCAACACAATTTGGTCATCTTGTTGACCTTAAAATGGAATGCTTCCTTCTTGGTCAGTAACGCCGATACAACAAGTATCCCTGCTATCTGTGCATGTGGGACAGTGGAGCTCGTGAGAGGCATTGGGTGGAAAGGAATTGGATTCCAAGATCTGCCCTAAAACCAGGTGATCCAAACATTCTACATGAGCCACTTGTTGATAGAAAGAATGTTATATTCCAGCCTGTGCACATGAAACTGGGTCTGATGAAGCAGTTTGTTAAAGCTTTGGCAACTCAAGGAGACTGTATCAAGTACCTAAGTTTGGCATTTCCTAGCCGTCATTAGAAAAAAATAAAGGCCGCTGTGTTTGATGTTTCACAGATTCGGCAGCTAATCAAAGATGAACATTTCATTAGGACAATCCCAGAAGTTGAAAAGAATGCTTGGTTATCATTCAAAGCTATTGTTCAGGACTTTCTTGGAAACACACAAGCAAATAATTACACATACATTGTCCAGAAACTCTTGGACAGCTACAAAATGCTTGGTTGCAATATGAGCATCAGGGTGCATTTTCTACATAGCCATCTTTCTAGCTTCCCGGTAAACCTTGGTGCAGTCAGTGATGAGCAAGCTAAACGATTCCACCAAGATTTGAAGGTCAAGGAAGGACGATATCAGGGTAGATGGGAAGTACATATGATGGCTGACTATTGTTGGAGCATCAGCGTGATTTTCCTAACACTGAACACGGCAGGAAAAGTTTTAAGTGTAAATTTTTACATTAACCGCTTACCCGATTAATTTTAAAATGTTTTACTGTAAAACAAAATGTCAGAGTAACAATAAATCCTTTGTATGAACAAAAGAAATTTAAATAAACAGTACACTCAAGTTATTATTTCATTATTTTTTCCTTGTATGTAAATTTTTGTATGTTTTTTGACAAAAACGGAGGGTACCCTGTTTTGTAAAAACTGGATGTGATAGCAAAAAACTGGGGTAATTTCTGGACTCACCACCCAAAAATTAGTGCAAGATCTAACTCAACAAAAAATTGCTTTCAAAATAATCTTGAATAATCGTTGATCGGTCGTTAATCGTTCATTTTCTAACAATTATTGCACGTGTGTACATAGCCCTAAGGACGCGGAACAGCAAACACTTTACAGGTTTGGTGACAAAGAACAACAAAGCCAAGTAACTTTGTAACTATGGAGCTGAGATCTATCAATCCACTGCCAAAGAATACAGAAAAGTTCAAATTACTATTACGGCATATAGATAAGAAGTCCTCTAAGACACATTACTTTTCTCAATATATTAAACATCACTTCAGATGTAGTAGTTATATAACAACATTTTACCAATAATATAACAAATATTCCACAATAATACATTTTTTTTGTGCAGCAAGGTAAAATAATAATAAGTACAAAATCAGTATAAAGCGTATAGAACGGGCATCCTAAAGCACTACTTGTTTTGGCGCAATAAATGTCAGGAGTAATACAAATATATCCTTTATTCCCGTGTAGCATCTTTGTATCCAGAATCAGAGGTTTATAGCACAGGTACAGCTAAAACTACACAGCTATTTGCTTCATTCCAACAGTTTTATTTAAATATTTTGGGTAATGTCAGTACAGGGTATAAAACAAGGTATCTATGGGGTAGGGCTTAAGGAACACCAAGAATACCTAGATTTCTTATATTTCGATAATAAAAGGGTAAAAGGAACAAAAATATCTGGCAGATAATATTGAGTAAAGCAGTAAAAAGTTGAAAAAAAAAAAATGATGAGATCATTTGTATGGCAAGCCACAACCAAAGGAATATCATAATATGCTACATGTAAATCCTCCTGTTTTCATTCCCACTTCAAAAGTGTAATCACACTACAAAATATAATTAGGTAGCTCAAAGACATCCTGTTATTCTATATCAACAAAATCTACCAAAATACCAAGGTAAAAAAGACCCAATACTTTCTAACCTATGTAAATGTACACTCACCAGCTACTTGACTAGGTATGTTCATGCAAATATCTAATGAGCCAATCACATGGAAAGCAAGTCATGCGAACCGCCCCATCAAGCCTCTGTCCTGCACACAGCAAGCAGGGAAGCTTCGTTTGTATCTAGGAGTCGGATGTCCTTAACTTGGGGACTACCTGTATATGATACCAAAGATTACAAAAGGAGATTTAAGACTCTGTAGACTGTTACTTCCCATAAAACCACATAGAAGGTAGTACATATTGACAGCTGGTGGCTCCGGTTATTCAAAACAGAGAAAAAAAATGGGGGCACATTAAAACACTATTTTATGTTGTAATGCTCCGAGCAGATTAAATAAAAAGGAATTCTTGCCCATGGAACCCTTGAGAAACATAATAAACATTATGTAATGCAATTTACTGACAACCACAAAATATAAAATACTGGCAGTACTTGACCTTAAATTCTTATGAAACGTTTTCTTTTGTGCATGCTGTTGCATCACTTACAAGAAATAAAATCAATGGAAGCCTATCATCTTACATTTCTGCTACTTCAGTTACCTCAATAACTCGGTAATGAATGTATTTCTTCTCCTCAACCTTACTAAAAATAAAAGTTACAAATTAACGTCCACATTTGAGGCCACTAACAGAAATAAATATCTCATGAAACATGGATTGCCTCAGATAATATAATGCATCAGATATTATATAATATAAATATTATCTTTAGTTGCTACAATTCTTCATGGTTTGTTCTTCATTTCAGACAGGAAAAAAACTACCTTAAATACAAGCTAGAATTTTATTTATTTAACAATTAAACATGTACTGCTCAATAAATTATATTTCAAACAAAATTATTTTGCATAAGGGGACATGTAAGTATATCTCATACTGTAAATTGAAAACCTAAAATGTAATGTAATGTTGTTTTGCATGATCTCACCATACGGGAAGCTTAAAAACACAATTCCAATATAAAAAACATTAAAATACTGTTATATAAATTTCCTGCTATTTATTAGGCACTATTGGGTGATTTGCAGGAATCCTCTTTTAAAATTCAAAATGGAAGGAAATCACACTGCACTTAATATAGTGAGAATGCCAAGCCTTGCTTTATATGCAAAAATGTGATGTCCGCATACTGAGCTGCATCGCACATGGTGTAAACAAAGCCTTTAAGTGTAACTGAAGGCAAAATCAAAACAATGTGCAGTCTGTTCATAGAGTCAATAAACATTATTTTTATTATCATTTATCTGCGTCTTCTATTAAGTGCAGACTTTAACAGGCCAAACTGTAGCAAAAAAAGACAGAAGGTTAAAACAACCAATTTAACATTTACAAAGCCTTTATTACTTAAAGTATTTTTATTTATATTTTTAAAGCTTTCCAAGACTGGAAAAGATATCACTGGATATCACCCCCTAGGGCCTGAACTTCACCACATGGGACCACAACTCCCATGGTGGTTCACCAGAGCTGATAATTGATGTATTGCTATTTATGAGATGTATCATTGAATACAATACTTTTTTGTTTGCCAAAAAACCCTTCCTCTCCTTTGTTCTTTATATATCTTACGTATATTTAAAGGGTTGGCACATTGTCCTTTTGGACATCCAGAATACGTAACGTTCAACCACCACTAACATTCCTACTTTATATTTTAGGCATGTAGACAGTGAAAATGTCCAGTGTGTGACAATTGTCAGATACCAGAGGAGAATGACCAGAGTTGTCCAGAAGCTGATAGAAGGGTGAAAGTAACTCACATATTCAGTCATTAAAACCAAGGTATGAAGAGCATCTCTAAATGCAAAACACAATTATACCTGAACCAGAGTCACATTGGGTGCCACTCCTGTCAGCTAAGAACAGGCACCTGAGACTACAATTCATATAGACCAAACCGGGTAACAGAAGATTTGAAAAACATTGCATGGTCTGATGGGTCATAAGATAGTAAAGTCAGAATTTTACATTAACAAATTGAAAGATTGAATTCTTCAAGCCATCAACAGTTCAGGTGGATGGTGTAATAGTGTAGGAGATATTTTTGGTACACTTTGGGCCTTCTAGAGCCAACTAAGTTATGTTTAATATTAGTATTGTTGATGACCATGCCCATCTCTATGATCACAGTGTATTCCTCTTCTGATGGCTATTTCCAATAAATGTCTTTCAAACCAGCAATGGATACAAGCTTTGTTAAATGTTTTTATTACCTCCCCAGATCCAGGCACAAAGAAGGTGACAAGCTGCACACTGCTAATCGATGTCCGATTCAAAATATAATTGGTTCCATAGAGCAAGTAAGACTAGCATGACTTAATATGTATACATAACAGAAGTCAACTCAACAAATATTCCTGCAGTCTGCCAAAACACCACAGTTACTTCATGTCTAAAAAGTGAACCAGCATAATATTCAATTTATACTGGCCAGAAATTATCCTGCAATTTGCAATCTGCCCCAGAATCTTTTGAGTCTGCAACTCCTAGATGAGCTAGTAGTTTCCTAACAATTTAATATGCCAGACAAGTGTGGCTAGTCACTTCATGCTTACAGGCTGCTTCCCCTCATGGCAAGCAGACTCCACGTGGCAGGTTCACTCAAAGTGAACCTTTCCACAAGCCAGACTGCCTTAGGCCAGACTTTTCACTTAATAGGCCCTATCAAATGCCTGTGTTAACAACTAAATTTACCTTCCCTTGTACTAACCACCCACCACGCCACAGCTACACATGTACATTAGCGCTGATTTATTTAAGCTCTACAAGGAGGGAGAGAATACACTTTCATCAGTGAAGCTGGGTGATACAGCAAACCTGGAATGGATTTCTTCAAAGTCATTCGTTTTTTGCTATGCACATGTTTTGAATCCTGGACCAAACCCACTCCAGGTTTGCTGGATCAGCCAGCTTTACAGATGAAAATGGCCTTGGATAGCTTTAATAAATCAGGCCCATTGATCCTAGCAACACTCCCATACACAGCTGCGTGTCAATTTAAAATAATCCTGGCTACTATATGAACATCTCCTGTGCATTGCTATTATAGAAAAAAGAACAGTTGCAACCTGCTTTTCTGCTAAATTATGTTTCTCTTATGCCAGTCCTGTGACCGCCTACAGAGAAAGGCATGACATAACAAGTACAGTCTACCAAATGTTAGCTACACACACGCCAAGTTTAGAAGCAGAAGTTGAACAAAACTTTGCTCAAGATCAGACCTGAACTTTGTCAATTAGTAAACAATCAGAATAAAAATGGAATTTTACTTATTCTTTACAAAAAAAAAAGCTGCAATAATCCTGGAAAAAATTTGCTGAAAATACTGAATTCAGTAATGTAAATAAAAATTTTTAAAGGATAATCATACTTTATAACACAAACTCGTAAAATATACAGTTACAGTTACTATTAAACTCTGTATCTCTAAACCCCTTTTTTACCTTATGCGTTAATGGTTTCAATCACAGGCCCAGCCCTTGGCTATCTGTATCTGCAATGTAAGGCCTTTCAGACATAACGCATAGGTGGCCACTTTGGGGTGCATAGCAAACTGTTGGTTTGTGCCCTGGAACAGTAAGTGGCACTGGCATTACACTTGGAGGAAAAATATCCACATGGCCAGAAGCCACATGCTGCATCCAGAAACCTTGCTCCAACCCTACTGCAATGCAATTGTGTGAACAAACTGGTTCTCAACTGCTGATTATCAATTAGAAGTACTAAAAATAACCACAAAACAAGAATGAGGAGAAGTTGCATGGAAAGCAAACAAACTAAATGCAAGCAATGTTTACACACGTCTGGGTCTATAATGAACACTTTCAAAAAAGAGAAAAAGAAAGAAGTACTATACTTTCATGTATTTAAAGGGCCTAGGCGATCAAGACTGAATGGGAGAGCATAGCCTCCCGGTATACCTACGTCACCCACCCCAGGTGCTCCTTCTGCACATGCCCTAATCTCAGACATGCACAGAAGGGGCATTTTTTCTATTGGGGGAAAGAGATGCCAATCTCACGCAAGCAGTGAGGCTCCTCTTTACAGCAGGCTACGTCAAAAGATCTCACACCAGCACAGTGCAAGATCAGGTGACCTGCCAAAAAGACAGGAGGAAGAAGTGAAGAATGAAGATTCCTTAGCACTGGGACGAAGAGGAATTTTAGAATTTCAGATGCGGGACTGGAATGCGGGAAAGATCAGCGCCATCGAGGGACCTGCAGGATTAAAGGTAAGTGTATTTTGTTTTTTGTTTTCGCTTTAGTTCCGCTTTAACCCACAGAATATTGTGCGTTTCTAAACTACCGAGCATCTGCCCTTTATATTTTAAAGATGAGAGGAGGAAAACACTGGTTCCCCATAGAAACCGTAGAGTGAATGAGGGCTGTCACTCCTATACATCAAGTGTTACTGGTAGGATTCCTAGGTGAAAAATAAAAGGAAGAGTCTTATCCAGCCACCACATCTAAAGACTGGTAAACTGCACTATGTTACAGTATTATTTTTTAGGTTTAGCAGTAGATTATATTTAAAGCAGTGAATGTATCATTAATCAAATACTCACTGTAGGTGAATTATTTACAGCAATCTAAAAGAAATGCACCAGGAAGATTCACATAGTAGTCACACTCACTGTGGTATGTTGCTATGACTGATCTATTTTTATTTTCCTTATAATTATTAATATCCTATTACAGCCCTAACTGGAGTTTTCCAAACACTTATCATGTACCATAGGCAGTATTACTCGAGCTCAGTACAGCGCACTGCTGCAATATTTATCTCCAAAAGACATTGACAAACACAAGCCTTCATGGAGGAAACAAATGTTTCCTCAACACAGTGGCCTGATGAGACATACTTTGCATAGTTTACAACAAGCCAAATAAATGAGGTCACTCACATGGTATAGCCTGGTGAATTACACACAAAGATGTGACCATTTCAAATCCTGTCCAACTTTTATTTACAGTTGCTTTGCTATCGTTAATCAAGCCAATGATGACTGCATTTCATTCATGGGAATCCTGCAGTAATGCCAGGTCTCTCTTTAAACATGTAGTGACAAGATCAAAGCTGTACGAAAAGCATACTACATGTAGTTTTGCTGATTGTTAGTGAATAATTATACATTTTGATTGGAGTGTACCCTTGGTCACACAAACAAACAAGTGGTTGCATGCGATTGTCACCCCCACCTCACCCCATTTCTTACTTTATTTAACTTTATTACATTTTAATTTAGCGCATGTAAGAAAGTAAGAATTTTGGACTGGTGTGTTGGCTTTCTTCTTATTTTTGTTTCCTTAGTGAAGTCTGCTTGGTGTTACTAGGGAGAAACTTAGAGGGCAGGTAATTGTGTTTAGCAAGGAACAGCAGATCGTCAGACTGGTTGCTGATATTTTGGTGGGAAAAATCAACTCATGATGTCCTCTTCAGCAAGCTGGGAGTCACAAATTGTGACTGTTAACCAAGTGTAATCACTGCAATTCGTTTTCCCTATGTTTGGACAAAAATCTGCCTGTTTTGCTCACATTGTGACCCACAATATAAGATCACAGGCACATTTATACAGGTTACTTTTTCAGTTATAGTTAAATTTTTTTTGTTTAGACGGGCTAATGCAGGGTCCCTGAGCAACAGTATAACAGAGAGAAGCCTGTAGACTCTTAACCAAAGATGAGAGGCAACAAGCAGATGCTGCAACTGTTTCACAGCAGCCCCAGAGATACAATGAGAAATATCCTATAACTTACTTAGCGATACCAAACAGTACTGCACACCAGAAGTTTAGAGTTAGTCTCCAATGCTGGGAGCAGGATTGGTGTCTCTTCTACCAGTGAGGATCCTAGGTCACTCTCTACATATGCTGGCAAACACCTAAGGGTATTTATTATCTTACAGAACTCCCCATGAGAATATCTCCATCTGCTTTTTCCCATGTAGGATGAGGCTGGCTCAAAGATGACACAATCATACTGAAGAACAAATAAAAATTAAACAATTCATGTGTTTCATTGCAAAAGAGACATGTTATTTCTGTTCTGCAATAAAACAAACGTATCTGCCTGTTTGATGGGTTTTTTTTTTGACATTTTGTACATTGAGCAGCACACATTGCCTGTCCTTTCCTGTTCCATCTTAGTGCTGCTAAAATCCTTAAGTCTCTTTTGAAGACAATTTCTGGTAAGCACTAAAAAAAATTGCTTTTGAAATGACAATATAATGCTAAAAACTGACCTTTCAGCTTCATTTAACTTAGTACGTCCTCTACAATAAAACCAAAACAATGTATGTCAAAGTTATTCTTTTAGGCAGATAAAATCCAAGTAGAAAAGCCTGTTCCTTGCAAACAAGGGTCTGCTAGCAGTTGCTAACAATAAAAACTGTGGCTGTTTTTTTTTTTTTTTTTTTTTTATAAAAAAGAGGAAGCCTTTTGTAAAGGACGACCAGATAAAGGGGATAAGAAAGAGGAAAGTAACAGCAGAATAAGATTTTGCCACCATATGTAGTGAACAGGGAATGCCTGTAGCCTTAAACTATGTACACAAATCAGATGACTCTCGCCTGACACAAGCTGTCCGGAATCTGACATGGATCAATACTAACAGGGTCTTTACAGGAAAAAAACTTAGGGGAATATGCATGTATGGGGGATTAGGACATTTAAGGAGGAGTTCTTTTTAAAGTTTAAGACTACAGTTTAGTTACATTTCCTATAAATGGGTAAACTCCACTGGATTAATAAAAACTGGACAATTCCTGGTGGAATGGAGAAACATGCCAAACCCAGGGGTAAAGAAGATATCTCCCTTTGGAGTTGTGGTCAGAAGACAAGATGTAGTACGGAAAAGGTGACAAGTGGACAAGTGCTCCTGGAAATAAGAATTATTTGTTCAATAAGTTTCCAATAAAGCTGCAAAACTGAGACATTGTGGTCATTCCTCTATGCTCAAGTAATGGAGAAACAGTATACAAGGTAATTTTCCCTATGTGTCACAGCAGACAACAGCTGTGGACCTTCCGGAAGAGGGTCACAAATGGAGACCAGGACACGAGAGTTACAGACGTGGAGTCTGGCCTTCTCTCTTACCTAAGGGAAGCATGTAGTGTTCTCCCCAGCCCCCTTTATCTGGGCGTACCACCCGGCACTTTTAAGGAGCCAACCAGCTGTTTTTGAGTGGTTGCTGAAGAATTGGGTCCCAATACAAGGGCTGCCACCCGCCTAAAATTCATCCCACCCAGTTAAAAAAAAATTCTGGGTTGAACACTGATGTTCTATGAGTGCCACATGTCAGTGTTGGTAAGCCTATGTGCTCTGACTGGACATGGAGGGCCCTGGTAGGATGGTCTCTCTTCTTACCAGCTTCTTCTCACCATATATAGATGCTGCTGTGTGTTCCATTTGGGGAACATGCCTTACATTTCATACAAAGATATACTGTATTTTTTTGCCCTGACATGGAGTTGAACTCCATGACAGACTGTGGAATGTAAACAAGAACTTGTCACAAAGTGCCAAATGCTCTGGCTGTGTCACAACCTGCAAAAATCCTTCCTCCCCCAATTACTGCAGGGAGGGTGCTGTGCTTTAGAAGAACCAAGCAGTGCATGCACTACGAAATGTTCTAAGAAAAGTGGGTGGTGACTGATATTAAATCACCTACCCCTGCTCCCCTGAAAAATTCCTAAAAAAAAACAAGATTTTAGGAAGCACAATACGTGGGCTACTTTTGTGCAATTACTACCATTAGGGCAGTGACTGCTGTTTTCATAGCTTGCCACAAGTTTGGTTGAAAAGATTAATGTTTAACAGTGTTAACAGCTGAATAGTAAAAGGATTTAGATGGCCTGCTAATAAACTAAACAGCTACAAGTGAATTTATTTCCAATGTAATACAGTGGGTTGCCAATGTGATCCTTGGGGGAAAATATATAATATAGCTATTAAAAGAGCATTTAACAAACTGGTAATTTCTGAACAAAAAGCTTAGAAAAGAGCAACATCCTTCTTTATTGTGTAAATATATTCTGTGAGGTGACATATGGTATGACCCAGAGATGCATACTATAGTTGTTTAAAGTATCTGCTTTTTCTTTTTCTCCTTTCAAATCTAAATGTTACTAGCCTGCAAATCATGAGGATTTCTCATACAGCTTAAAATAAAAACAGCTAGAATTTGTAAAATAAGTGTATATTTGCTAATTTGAGGCATTTTCAATCATTTACAATACAATAACAACAGTAAAAAGTATCACTGAATTACAGAAATGTGAGTTGGCACAGCTAAATGCCTCTATTAGGAAGCTTACATGAGATTAAAAGGATAGAAAGGCAAGT
This sequence comes from Pyxicephalus adspersus, assembly GCF_032062135.1. NCBI lineage: Eukaryota > Metazoa > Chordata > Amphibia > Anura > Pyxicephalidae > Pyxicephalus > Pyxicephalus adspersus. The sequence goes on along the minus strand of NC_092862.1, from coordinate 77,071,282 downwards.
AAAAAAACTATTCTTTCTATTAAGAATATAATGTGAGAAACTTGTTATGGGCCTTGTTCTTGTTAAATGCTCAACTCCTATATTTACACCATAGGAATGACTGCTTATGGTGGGTAATTGTTATATAAACCCCTTTATCCCACATACCTTGCATATAAAAGGGCTGTATAATGTATTTAAATAAACTAAATAAAAAGGATTTTCAGGAGCAGGAACCTATCTTTTTATTCATGTTGTAGAATTCTGCATCTGGCTGATTAACGGTGAGTCACGCTGCAGAAGTACAAGTTGTTCAAAATCTCCCACCTACATAGCCCTGTATCACCAGTAAATAACAGTAACCTCCTGTGTACCTCCTTGGGTGGCGGTCTGAAAAAAATGTCATTCCTTGCTTTAGGTTTATAATTACTCTATTTACAAGCCATTGTAATGTGAATTGTCTACCTGAATAATGGTTTCTTTTTTTGTTCAGACAGCCAATGATTCATTTGAGTTTTTTCTTTTAGATGGTTACCCAAAAGACCTGAATCCCTCTAAAAGCTATAAATATGACTCTAGGGGTCTATTTATAAATCTTTTTACCAAGATCCATCCAACTTTTACACAAAACTTACACATTTTTTCCCATTAGATTCAAAAAGAAAATGTATGAATCACGAGGAACAGATATTTTACACATTTTCTAAATAAATCCAATGTGAACATTGGTAGAAGTTGGATAAATTTAGAATAAAACATTTATAAATAAAATTCTCACTTATGCCACAATAAAGTCTGTCTATTTAGCAAAGCATACCTTATTAATAATATATGACAGTGGTTTGGCTCATTTAATGGCCATGTAAATGGACCATACATTGCCCCTATTAATTAATAATAAATCTCTGACATAACCTCCAATACATATCATATAAAAAATTGAAAAAAAACAAGCAATTATCCCTGCACAGCAATATTCATCACAACAATAGTCCACACACAGCAATAGTTCCTTCACAGCAATAATATCCACACAACTAACCCTTGGACTCATACTCAACTATGATCTAATCCACCTTGGTTCTTCTGACCCTTTTGGAATTAGTGGTTGCCAAAAAAAAACTTGTTCTGACTTCACGTTTTCTGTATGCAGAGAACAGGTCCTTACATGCCTTCTGAACATTTTGTGATGTTCTGTATGCTGTCCAAACAAATCTTTCCTGACCAACATGTTTTCTTCCTCCAATAAATGAAAGGCTAATAGACTGCTTAACTAAAATTCTCAAAATCAGTTTTAGAATATATAAAACCTTAGATCAACGGGCTACATGAAATACTTAAAGGTCTTCTTTAAATTCCTTTTCCAACAGAGATTAAAAAAAATATAATACATTTGACATTCAAAACAGCCTATACAAATTGCTTTGGTTAAAAGTTAAGTGTTAAAATAGTTATTCTTACAGGTAATCTTTCCTCATTTTTTTACTTTAGCAACCATTTGTTTATTTACTTGATAATATTAATTCAGTAAAAAAAGTCTATAAAAAAATTGAAAAAACGGTTTCTTAAAAGCCATCAAAAGGGAATTTCCAAGAAAGCTACAAATGGCAATATGGAAGGTGTGGATTCACCCTTGTTGGTACATGAATAGGCCCCAGCTCAAAAAGGAAATTTTATTTTAAAATCCCCCAAAAAAAAGAAAATAGAAAGGCATTACTTAGACAAAAATTCTGTAGCAATATAAACATTAAAATGTTAAAGAAAAAATGTAGGTTCACCTAGATAATTGCTATGGGACATATCATCTTCTGTGAACTAAAAAAAGATTCCCAAGATATAACTCATGAACGTCAGTGACAATGTATTTATAATAATGTGATTTTAATCTCAACCTCAATGTTTCATCATAGACTATTACATTAAGCTTCCTGATGTTCCACAGGGCTTCTGTTCATTATAATAACAAAGGATTCAAACGGTCATCATTTCTGCAGTGTAACATGAGACTTTGAGCAACATTATGATTTTTATATTATTGTGTCACACCTGTTTCTTGAAATGTTTTGTATTTCCAACTGCAAATATGTTTAAAGTTTAGGGTTTAATAACTTGTAAACAGGTAATGATATATGAAATACATAAGGCTTCTCATAATTTCTATGAACCCTGTTGTTGGCAGGCAGATTCATAGGTATTATCCAAACACAAGAGTTGGCATGGTCTATTATATACACCATCAGACTGAGCTTATAAATAAGAACTAAGCACTTTAACTGACAATCACATTAACCACTTAATTAAAAAGCAAAATCTGAAACAATTGACAGTCATCCAAGATGTGGGTCCTTATTTATTTATACTCAAGGATATTAAATACAATTTACAGAGGACCTAAAGTGAAAAAACCACCAGGAAGTAGCAGTACTTGTCCCCACAAAGACCCAGCCACCGGGAGATCACAGGTTCTGGACGGTGACTGCACAAGTGTGTTCCATAATTGACAAGTATGCTGTGAATACTTGGTGATTATGGCAGAAGCACATAACTCTCCAGCAAGCTTTTATTTTGCCTTACCCGATTACCCCCTCTATTACCATCACCACCACCAACCAACATACAAATTACATTTTTAAAAAGAACCCTTCTGTTTTCATTACATACTATTTTTATAACCCAGAAACATCAGTAGATCTGTGCAATGCAAACAGATCAGAGCTAATGGAAAAGGCCTGCGAGGTGCTTTACATAGCTTTCTAAAAACATCACAGTACTTCTCCCAAAATTTCTCAGTCCTAGAGCAAGCTGTGGGATGACTCTTGGAAGGAGTGTTATAAATATCAAAAAGCCTTTATGGGTGGATGCCATTCTGGATACTGGAAATTTCTTAGCAGGCTGCACCTGCATGCAAACTGTTTTTAGGTAACACCCACACATGATGTTGAGCCTCAGAGATTGAAAGTACTTAAATCCAGGAACATAAAGGGGCAGCTGTGGAGAAAGAAAATTATACTTTAGGTCTTCCAGCCAGGGAATGAGTCAGGTTAATTTACCTTGCTGAAGAAGCCTCTATAGCATACTGCAGAATAAACAATTACAGTACAGAGGGGAACCTGTAGAACTGTGCAGGACTAAAGGTAACACTGGATATCAATTGTAATAAATCTCTTAAATTCCCAGTAAGTGGCTAGCTGGCACCTGCTCCACCTCATTAACCCTAGCGCCAACAGCTTTCAATCATTCAATAGGTAAGTGATAGTAGGGGTCAAGGAGGCAGAATGGCCAGCAGCTAGATAGTCTGTAGCAGCTTTGTGTAACTTAGAATAGAATTACACCTACTGCGAAAACCCAAGCTCAAACTCCATGCAAGGCCCACCCCGACTCCAGCTTACCCCTGGAATAATGAGAATATTGCGGTCACCTCAAGAAACACAGAGGTTATTCTCCAGATCTACATTTCATTCAGTCAGTTGCATGATTATTGTAAATAATATTCAAATGGAGTAAAAGCTAGGTTTAGTATTTTTGATGATCAGTTTGTATTGATATTATCATCAGGTGGTCTTTTAAAGCATAAAAATGTATTGGTACATGAAAATGCATTTGCAGTAGAAATGTAATTCTTTTCTTCTCTGGCAGGTTCACACCTATGCACTGCAGTTTAGTCTTTTTCAAATGAAAAGAAATACAGGCCCATTTACTCCTATGGATGTGCAGTTACCATGTTCTGCAAAGCCTTCACCCTACAAATTACTTCTGCCGGGCACTAGGCCCTACCACACACATTGTTGGCCAATTTAGAAACTTTCCCCGATCTCCTTTTTAAGGTGTTCATCCTTTCTCATGCCAGTGAGGGAGAAACTACAAGCAGCTTCTACCTGTAACAGTCCCATATGGGTGGCAGTAAACGTTAGACAAGTGATCAGCAAGGTGCCAGCTCCCAGGAGCTCCATGTTAGATCCAATTGCTAGATTCCAAAGCAGGTCTGAACCCAGCCTTATTCTGTGACATAGGGGACATGCCAAAAAAACATTTATATTTTAACAGAAAAAAAAATATTAAATTTTTTTAAAAGACCTCAGATCCAGAAATGCAGAAACAATGCTTCTTTACTGCTACAGCTTCTAGTCACTACCCAAGTCTGACATTATAAAACAGTAAAAGTAAATAACGTGTGATGATTTGGTGATCAATACAACCCCACTGTCAGATCTCTGTCCACTGCTGTCACCACTTCCACTTGTCAGAATATAATAGAATGTAGTAGAGATAACAAACAGTAAACAAAAGTTAACAATTAAATAAGCTATACGTAAGAAAACAGAAGGCTGATCAGCAAGTTTAAGTTACTGAAATATAGGAGCAGGGTATGCATATGCTTGTACAACAGGGATAGTTTATTAACCTCCTGAGCGGTTCATTTCTGTCCGGATTTATGTCTAAAAGCGGTACATTGTTTTTCATGAAAATGTATTTTACAGTAAAAAAAAAAATAGTAACGTTTGAAGCTCAAAATCAAGTCAAAATAAAAAATTAAATACATTTTTTATTTAAAACTCAATATTATACCCATACTATTATATTATATTGTAAAATAAATTTTCATGAAAGACAATGTACTGCTTTTAGACATATAAATCCACTGTATTGCATTCAATACAGTTAGTTTGTATTAAATGCAATAAAAAAAAATTTGAAATTCCCGCCGTGCCCCTGACGCATTGGCCGCATGCACTGACATCACCAGGAACTCCCTGGTGACTCATCAGATGCAGAGGATGCTGGCCGGAGGAAGCGAGGAGACGGGAAGGACGAAAGAAGGTCGCCAGCAGATCAGGTAACGTTCTATTTACTATTGGGTGTCACTGTTTTAGCTACCCTGACTCACCCCAGTGTGACTCGGGGTTACCCGTTTTAGCATCTTTTTTTTTTACCCCAAGTCACATTTGAGGTTACCACTGGGGAACTTAAAAGAAAAGAATGTTCACTCCAATCATCAAATCACATACAAGTAAAAAACCTGTTTACCTTTGCGGATAAATGTATAATAAAATTTAATACATAATACTTCATTTAACTTCTTTGACTATTCGGTTGCAAAGTGAAAAGACACGTTTTTTTATGTATAGTAAATTTAAGCTTAACTCTGGCACAAATGCTTTTATTCAAATATATTACGATGTCCACAATGAATATAAACCCACTATGTGCGCACCCATGCGCACATGCAAAGTGCATATGCAAAGCCAGATATTACCTTGTAAAGCTAGTGGCCAGATTATCATCACTATGCTGCAAATAACCTACGCTTCGAGCTTGCACAAGGTAATAGGGTCTTATACAGATAATAAAAGCTAAACAGTAAAAAGTAGTTCCCCTTAGCAGCTAAACTTCAGCTTTTCACAATAATCCGAGCAGACACTTGGAAAGCAACCCTGAACTTTGGACTAATAAATATATTACATAGATAATAATATTATGTCAAGCAAATGTTTCAGTCATTTATACTGATCTGTAATAATAAATATTAGTATACTGCATTAAAAATTTACAGAACCATATAATAAAACATAAATGGAAATAAGGAACAGCCACCCTCAGCACACTAACACTGGGCGAGAACTTAAAGCGGACCTAAACTCACTCTTTCACCTTGGGATTAGGGATGATATAAACTGATGATATAAATTATTCTGATCTGGCTGGGATTTTCTTTTGTTTAAAGCTTTCAAACCCCCTAAACCAGGGGTGTCAATCTCAAAAACAGAGGGTCGAAATTAAAAACTTGAAATTTATTGAAAAAATTGAGGAAGTTTACTACTTCATCCATAACTAACAAAAACAAAACCCTCTGCACACACTTTAGGGTTGAAAAGACTAATTTCTATCTATCTATGCAGCCTCTGTGTTGTTCATCCTCTCTTGTTTGTCTGACACTAAATATTACACTATGCAGTCTCTAATGGACTGAAACAAACACAATGCCCCTGGTAGTCAGGCACCATGTGATCATTGCCCAAGCTTTGTGTCACATGATGGTTGTACATGAATAATGTCTATGTATTGCATACAGTTAGGTCCATAAATATTTGAAGAGACAACTTTTTTCTAATTTTGGTTCTGTACATTACCACAATTAATTTTAAATGAAAAAATTTAGATACAGTTGAACTGCAGACTTTCAGCTTTAATTCTGTGTGTTGAACAAAAAGATTGCATAAAAATGTGAGGAACTAAAGCCTTTTTTTAACGCAAGTGATGCCGGGAATTGTAGTAGGGGCATCGCCCGCTGCAATACATAGTAGTGGGCGGGCCAGATGATGCCTCTCACAGCCCCACCACTGTCTGCTGTCACCTGCAGGAGGGGGGAGGAGAGGTGTCAGCTGAGCTCCTCTGTAGGAAGACTGCACATCTGAACTGGAAGGATTTTTATTGAGGTCACCGGTAACCACAGATATGGGGGTGACAATACAGATTAAGATAACAACTTGTATGAGGGTGACAATGCAGATTGGGGTTACAACATAAATTATGGTGACAATGTGGATTAGGGTGACAACACAGAATAGGGTGACATTGTGGATGAGGGTGACAACATAGATTAGTTATACGACATGTAGGGAGACAATGTGCTCCACAGATGGGGCTGACAACACAGATTGTAATAACATTGTGGATGAAGGTGGCAACGTGAATTAGGGTGATAATGGGCTCCATAGATGAGGATGATAATGCACATAGAGGTCAGATATGGCAGTTGGATGGGGTCTCTGATCTGTATTTTGTGGTGGTGTACCTGATCTGTATCTATGACATTAGCACAACCAATCACAGACGACAACACACCAATTGGTCCAATTGGCCAATTGGTTAGAGAGCCTGGGCAGGGTTTGAGCAGTGAGGGTGGGCTGTAGGCAGAGAAGAAAGCCAGGGGTGGAAGGCATGGAAATTTGCCACACACAATATGGCTACTTCCATACATATAATAAATGTTTTATTTTTCTACGATTCCAGCTGAAACAGCCAGCGTCACAATGGGGGACTGACATTCCAGTGCAAGAAGGTGAGAATAGATATCCAATATTATTTATGATGTTAGAGTTTAAGTCCACTTTAACCAGATGGCCTAAAATACTTTAACCCTCCCAGCGGTAATCCCGAGTGTGACTCAGGGTGGATTTACCATGCAAAAAGAGGTAATCCCCAGTCACACTTGAGGTCGCTAAAAACATAAAAAAAAAAACACTTATTCCGTTGTCATCCCCAGGTGTCCTGCTGGTCCCCGCAGCTCCTCGGGACACGTCTTCTTTCTTTGATCTTCAGCTGGCGACTGCAGAGACGTTCTCCAGGGTTTCCTGGTGACGTCGGTGCGGGTGGTAGGAGCGACAGGAAATTCAAATGATTTTGTATTGGATTCAACACAAAATAACTGTATTGAGTCCAATACAAAGAAATCTTTACATATTATATATAAAATTATATTATATAACTATTATACATGCTACTGTGCAGTTATATTACGTTTCAATATTTTTTTTATTTTTTAACAGATTTTTGTGTTTTTTTATTTAAAGTTTAATATTAAATGTATTAAATATTGGACATATTTTGGTGAGTTATGCCTAAGAATTATAGCCTACAATGTAAAATACATATATATTACATAAAATACATAATTCCATGCAAAATAATGTAACACTTTTTGCGTGGAAATACGGGCTATGTCACCCGATCTCGCACTGCGCAGGCACAAGACCAGGTGAAGCAGCCTGCTGAAAATGGTAAAACAAAAGCAAAAAAAAAAAAAAGAGTGCCAATCTCATTGCATATTGGCAGCCCGAAACCTAATGGCTTTGCGCTTGACATATGTATCCCAGAAGGCTCTACACTCCCATTTAGTATTACCGCAGTGGCGGTAAAGACAAAGAGGAGGGGCTTAAACCCCCCCTTTTTTTTAAACAAAGGTTATCTACCCATTTATATGAAGTAAAAATTTTGGTCCAATTAAAGGACAGATTGCATGTTTTGGTAAAGGTCGATCAAAAACAGGCTAGTTGTTTCTTTTATATGTACAATGAAATTACATCTGAATGGAACTCCTGCCTATATCAGGACCTCAGAATACACTAATATTTATCTAATAAAAATAAACAAACAGAAAATAACAGTACGGATGTGGTACAAATATCTTAGAAATATTAGGTACATTCCTTGTCATAGTAACAAAGCAAACCCCTGAAAACTAAAATATGAATTGTGGCATTGGAGACAATCTTATAGTGACAAGTTACATTCCTGTAGTTGGATTAGTAGCAGCTCCCTTCCCCCTTCCACACTTTGCACTGTAAGAAACTCCTCAGGCTCAGGGTAAATATTGATGTTAGTTGCAACATTTTAAAAAAAATGTGGAGAAAAGCCAAGTCAGAGGCAGCAGCTTCCACTATGTTAGCATACCCAACCCGCCCACTGCTTGGAAGTTAAAGGGCTAAGTCCATTCTGAGCAAAGGAAAGCAGTGTGCGCCTGAAAATGGAGACGCAAGTTATTGATCACAATTATTACTACATGGGAAGACTGCGGTCTGGACATCTGTAATTAATGAAGCCACAGGCTGTCTCATTTGTCTTAACACATGTATTTCCAAAAATCATTATTTCATTCCACTTCTCTGAACTATGGCACCTGACACAGGAACTACAAAGCAGATGACATCAACAGTTCAACTTATCCATTTCAGACTACAAGACAGCACTTCTAACAACACATTCTGTAAATGTATCCATCATGGTTTATAAAACATTCTGATGATTCCAGGATTAGTAGTGACTGCTATTTGATCACAAGAGGTGAGACCTGGCAGGCCTGTACATACCTGCCAATTCTCTATAGGTATGTACACAAATACACATGTTATATCATCATTTTGTTTAAATTAATAAAAAAACATGAATGAGCACACACAAAGAACAATATTATCAACTCACATGGCTCTACATATGGCAACAATGCAATAGTTCGCAGAGTTTGGCAGACTGCTGTACAATCGTTTAAAGATCGCACACAGACTGACCACACACAACTTTTTGTTGTCTAACAACATCTCACACTTAATAAAGATAGATAATCACCAAAACAAATCCATTCATCACAACTGAGAATTATTGTGGATTGTCATCTTTTAGCATCAGATGCTTTTCATATCAAATTATTACTTAAAGATGTGTCAGTTATTGTTTGTTTTAAACTACAAATATCTTGTGTGTGTGTAGAAAGATTAAGGATGGTCTCAGCCAATTTATTTTAGCTGACATACAGTCTGAGAAAGTAAGAATTCCACAAACGATCACAGTAATTTGACTATTTTTGTGCTGTACCTAGTTGTGATCACAATCCCTGTGACTGTAGTTGTGGTTGTTGTGTTGGGAGCTGTACACTGATGACTTGCAGTGACTTTTGTACAAGCCATCAGCAGGCTGTTAGTGAACAGATGAGTGTGGATGATACAAGAAGCCCATGGAATATTGGGACATTGTACACAGCCTGCCTGCTCCCTACACCACTATCACTGCAGAGATTTACCTGCACCATCCAGATCCTCCTCCAGTCCTGTACACTGACACCCCACAAATTCCTGGGGGAGCAGCAATCCTGGATGTTGTCCAGCCTTCTCCTGACAAAGGAAAGCAGGTGGTGCTCTGATTGAGTCCAGGAAGCGAATCCCTAGCACTGCACTGTCCCACTCCCTGTACAAGCCTCCTCCTTGCCTTTTCTACCTCCCCCCTTCCTCTGTGTGTCAGATCACACTTCACACCAGCACAGCTCCACCTCTCACACCAGGAATGTACATTTCATGACAATTCATACTACAACAGCACAATATTCACTCTGATCTCCCTGAAAACCTCTCCTGGCTTCTCATGTCCTTTTCTCAGCCCTCCTCTGTATGTGACATCAGCTGGATCCTCCCTTCACTCCCTGTACTGCTTCCAAAAGCCAATCTATCAGCAGTGTGTACATTGCACTCCTCCAGGCTCATTGTCCTGTTGTAGCATGCACCCAACTTACTGATCACAGAAAGGAGTGCCAATGCTCCATTCACTCAGTCTGCTGAAAGTGTCAGTCTGCTCAGTGCAAGACAAGGAGAAAAGCCCATACAGCTCAGATGTGTCAAATCATTTCAAGATCTACAAATAGTTTTACACATACATTATAACAAGTTAGTTGACTGCTTTCCCTTGGCACAGTAAGGTCCAGTTCACACTAGCAGCATTGCAAGAAAATGGTCATTTGCCTTATGAACTATGGTGCTGCATTGACGTCATCCCCTCCTCCTGGAAGCCAGAAAAGTGCTGAGTAATATTTTTGCATCATTTATTTATTGCCTAAACTCTTTTTTGGCATGAAAGGTCCATTTGACATTTATGTGTCGCAGTGCCATGTGTTTGGCTGTCTCTTTTGTAAACCAAACCATTCTGTCCTGGTTCACTCCCTCTATTAGACTGATTTATAGACTTAAAAACATTATTTTGCCCCTAGCTCTTAATGACTGATGATTGCGTATTGAAAAGGCAGTACAAAGTGAAAAGTAATGTATTGGTAAAAAAAATACTAGTGGATTTAACCAGTCACCTTTTTGAATTATCAGAGAGTCTGGGGGGAGATAGTGCCAGGGCCTAAACTAGAATTGGACTTTCATTAAATGGTAACGCCATGTTACAGAAGCCATTGCTTCAAAGTATCCTACACCGGTGCCTAGGCATTACATTCATTACATACAGATCACAGACGCCAGGAATACATAAAGCACGGAGTGACGGGGTATACAGTATGCAGGTGCAAAGGTGAGAAGTACAATATGCAGAGTATAATGTTCAGGAGTATGTAAACCACATTTTTACAATGCATGCACATAGTCATATGGTTTATCCCTTTAATGACCCTGTGAGCACAGAAAAATTCCTGTTAATCTGCCAGAGATGCATGAGCTTTAAAATCCTGTTGTGCACTAATAAACACACAGCCTTTTTATCAATTAGGTTTTGTCAGCCCTCCTAGGTAAATATTTAACTATAAACCAATAAGAATATAAACCAAGGTTACTACTTTTACCTGAAAATACAGGAAAAGTCCACTGATTCCAGTATATATCTGGACACAAAATGCAGCCTTCACTGCTAAAATTCAAAACTGTAAACAATTACATCATATTACACAGGGCAGTACAAAGTCTATAGTTATGTCACTAGCTGTCCCTCAAAGGGGCTCACAATCTAATGTCCCTAGCATATAGTCATATGTCATTACCACAGTTTAAGGTCAATTTTGGGGGAAAGCCAAATAACCTAACTGCATGTTTTTAGGATGTGAGAGGAAACCGGCGTACCCGGAATAAACTCATGCAGGCACGGGGAAAACCTGCAAACTCCATGCAGATAGTGTCCTGGTCAAGATTCGAAGCGTATTATGATGTCGCTATATAAATACCGTGTAATAATAACATTAAAAGACTCAGCCTGTTTATCGTTTTTTTCCTATTTTACAAGTTAAGTGGTATGTACTTTTAAAATGGTTATGATGGCTGACTTACTCTTTAATTATCTTTTGTACATTGTTATTCGCCACCAGTAGATGGCGCTTTATCCTCAAGTAAAGTTTCATGTCTAATATTGTCCCAGATGGTATGAGTTTGTTAACCAAATTACATGAGGACAGCACCCTCTCATAGTGATTCATTATCTAATGGCATTTTCAAAACAAAAATTCTAGATTTAAAACCAAATATGTGTAATACTTTATCACTGTCACTCTCAGATGACAAGATAAAGCTAATCATTGTGAAGTCCAAAATCAATATTATTGTTAATAGACCAAAGGGAGAAAATAAAGAGTTTATTTTTAGGGTTTTCACATTCTTTAAAGATCAGTTCAAGCCAAAGTGTCTTTGTTTTCTACAGCAACAAAGGAATTTTATTATCACATGTGCCCTTACTGTAGATATTTCTTCTTACTTCATAGAGTGATGAAAGTGATGAAAAATCTCTCAAACAGTGAGAAAGGGTTAGAATTTAAATGATTTTATTGCTGTCCATGGCTTCCAATCCTTGGAATGCCCATAACCATCATCCTATGTTTGAGTGTCAAAGGGACAGGAATTATTAGAAAATTACAATCAATGGACTCAAAACAAATACAAATAAACGTTGTCTCCGCAAATTAACTTTACCACAACACTACTTTTTTAGTTTTACATTTTAGCAACAAGTTCAAAGAACAACCCTGACAATCACTTGCTGACGATTGGTCAGCTGCTCACTTATTTTATTGGATCGGAAGTAGAAAATGGCGTGTGTGTCTTTATAGGCCTTACATACAGTTTAGCATTAATCCCATTGTTCCAGACATTGCTCCCTCATTGGATGAATTGGCAAACTGGTTAGTGAAATTCTGTAGAATTTTCCAATTGAAAGACTTGAGAGAATTACATGTAAACAGAGAAGTCTTCGATATCCTTTGCAGTTCTATCTCTTTTGCAACAGTGTTGCTAGTATTACATGGCCTCTAGTCTTTGATCCAACTTTAAAGAGTTTAGAATTCACCTCTCTCAAAGTGCCAAATCTTGGTTTATCAGTACAAGGAATAGCAGTACTTAATCATTTGCCCAAACTCTATTGTTTTTATTAGATGTAAAAGACTCCAATAGACCACATTCATTTTTTAGTTCTGCCCCTTCCAGGCATACATTTAAACTCATAAGGAAACAATGAAAGCAGACAGCCAACACGTTTTGTGCACTATAGTGTAGCCATCTTCAGGGACAAAACATAGTTCACATACTTTATTTATAAGCTGCTATGACCATTCCTGTCTTGCAGACTTCAATCTCTGTCCCACATAACAAAACTGCCCTTCTAACCCTCATAAAAAGCCAGATAACAGTAACCGTATATACATTTAATTAGGCTTACATTCAATCTTACTATTAACATATTTGGGCATTCAGACCAAAAAAGGAGCAGAAAAAATAAATCATAGATCCCTGCAGACACTTTTTTGTTAGAGAATGTAAAGACCAATGTTCTCAAAGATGGAAAAATCATAAAAGATTTTATGTAAATTCTTTGGTAGTAATTAGTATTATGAAACATTCTTTTTTTTTCACCCCATTACATATCTGACATGTCCCAGGTAAGCACATTCATGGTACCAATTAGAACTTATTCAACAAGGCGAGTTATATTTAAAGTATATCAGATTGTCCTGAAGATTCAGCGACCTTTTGGCTGCAATACTATGGGAAGAACATGCATCAAAGCCAAAGCAGGGCACATATTTTGCGTATTTGTGCCAGTTCCAATTTTGGTTCATTCCTCTGCCATAGTTCTAAAAGAGCATGTCTCTCCTGACAAAACGTTTTTTAGCAGCTTGATCTTAATATTCCATGCAATCAAGCACCAACATAGAGATGTGTGGGAGGGATTGGGCAAGCTCCATCTCAGTAAGGAAGTGGCAGAGCTGACATTCGGGTGTGTGGAAGGAAATGAAACTGCTGCAGGTGCCTGAACGTGATAGCACAATGGCTAGATAAATAGCACTCTTGCATAGGGTTACAGGTTCAAATCTTAACCTGCATGGAGTTTGTATATGCTTCCAGGATTGTAAGGGGTTTACCCCTACATACTTATAGCAAATAAGATATTGTGGCTTCCCACCCCCCATAATATTGTCCCTTTACATGTTAAAAGATACTTTACACCTACAAGCAACCTTGTTTGTGTTTTGCTTAATTTAATGCTTCAGATAGGACATAACAAAGTACCAGTGTCTAACCAGAGTTGTTGCAGCATTGCACCTAACTTACAGCATTTTTGTAAATGTAAAATAATGCTGTGGAGGAGCAGATGTGACAAATCCTCCATAGTAAGCAGTGCAAGCATGCTACAAAGCCAGCAATTAAAGTCAATTCATGCTCTGAATTAAAATCCCATTCACACTACAGCACTAAGTTTTTGTGCCACAGCACACTTGAGATACATTGGTGAGATGCATTAAAATGAATTTTAAATGGCACCACATTAATTCTAATGTGCTTGCTCCACCAGAAACACTTTTCTATTGGTCTATTCCAGGGGTCTGCAACCTGCGGCTCTTCAGCCTCCTTGTTGTGGCTCCCTTCGGCTGCCGCGGGGAGATCTCTGATGGGGGATCCCCTTCCTCCCAAGACACTGCAGAGGAGGGGGATTCACTATCCGGTGTTCTAATGAAAAAAATCTACCAGTGAAATAAATCTACCACGGGGCGTGTACAAATGGGTGTGTACAATGACATCCCCCTCCTTTGAACCCCAATTCCTCTGGAATGGGGAGATGTACAAAACCAAAAATGTAGGTGCAAGTGGGGGACACCTGTGACTAACACCCCCTAAAATTTAATTGTTAGGATATCATCAGAACATAAAGAACTCTGCCCATCAAAAAAATTTACCGTTACACATTGCTGGAGGCACCTGAACCCCAATTTCTCTGGAACAGGAAGGGGGTACAGGTGAACAAAATTAGAGGTGCAAGTGGGGGACACCTGTGGCTAACACCTCCTAAAAACTCCACCCATCAAAAAACCCCTACCCTGTTACACATTGTTGGAGGCTTCTAGCACCTAAACCCCAATTTATCTGGAAACAGGGGTACAGGTGAAAAAAATTTGAGGTGCAAGTACGGGACACCTGTGGCTAACACCTCCTAAAAATTCATAAAAACTCTGCCTATCAAAAAAATCTACCCTGTTACACATTGCTGGAAGCATCTAGCATCTGAACCCCAATTTCTCTGGAACGGGGGGGAGGCGGTACAGGTGACCAAAATAGAGGTGCAAGTGGGGGACACTTATGGCTAACACCACCTACAATTGAATCGCTAAGGCATCGTCAGAAAATAAAGAACTCTGCCCATCAAAATAATCTACCCTGTTACACATTGCTGGAGGCTTCTAGCACCTGAACCCCAATTACTCAAGATTGGGGGGTACAGGTGAACAAAATTAAAGCTGCAAATGAGGGACACCTGTGGCTAACACCCCTTAAAATTTCATCACTAAGGCATCATCAGAACATAAAGAACTCTGCCCATCAAAAAAATCTACCCTGTTACGTTAGAAGCCTCCAGCTTCTAATGTAACAGGATGATACGTTAGAAGCTGGAGGCTTCTAGGGGCATAGTTCAGTGTTTAATTTATTTCAAAGTAGGCCTACACATGCACACTTGTTGTAACAGGTAAAATTAAAAAAATATTAAAACTTTTAAAAGTTTATAAACTGTGTTATGTTTTGCGGCTCCAGACTATTTTTCTTTAGTGGAAGAGGAGGCAAAGTGTCTCTTTTGATAGTAAAGGTTGCTGACCCCTGGTCTATTCTAATGCCTATGACAGCAACTTTAAATAATGGGGGGGTCAAAATCACGCTAACATACGATTGTGTTATTGGGCCTTTCAATATGTATATAAGAGCATGCGACCAATCACAGGGGACACAAAATAAAAGGTTCATGTTCCAATTGATTAGCATACAGTATATGACATCTAGCACGCATGCTTGGCATACATCTCCATAGGATCACAATGGTGGATTTAGAAAGGGAAGGGAGGATTTCAGTTTAAAACATACATCAGGTTTTATAACTTAATAGCTACATCATTTTACAGAACTGAACAACAAAGCAAAATTAAAGAATGGTGGTAGCTCCAATCGCATTAACATTAGCTTTTGCAAGGTAACTACAGTCAGACTACTGAAAGACATCTTTGCTTGCAATGCTTTAATGAGCTTTGCACGAAAAAATTATGATTAGTATGGGATACAAATGAGTTTAAAATTATATTTAATTGTGAAACAATACAGCAAATTACCATATGATCTACTGAGTGTTCAGAAAAAAAAAAAAAACACAATACACAAAAATGCATTCAGAACCTTAGATGGGCTAGATATTTAAACATTTGATCTAAGGCCAATGTCACCTTTATGCAGGTTTCAGGCTCTGTACCTAGGAAAATGTGTCATGGTTTTGATTTTTTTGCTTTAATTTTAGAACTCATAGACAACACAGCTTTGACACAGAGCAAAGCAACATGCTGTATTGCAGGCGAAGCAAAGCATGAAATGGTTAAGCATTATTGGAGATTGCCGGATTGCTTTTCAATGGAAAGCCTTTGAAGTGCATTACCTATGCTTCAAAGCAAAGTTTAAATTTCTTCAAACTGAGTTATTTAAATGTGCATAAAGATGAGAAGACTTGTTTCATTTAACCTATACAACAGTCAATAAGTTATGACTGCAGACAAGCTGCAGAAGTTACATTTGTCTGGGTGCCTGTTTGGACCTCCGCAAAGTTCACCTGCAAATGTAGATTCACCCACTGCTCACTATTGCTAACAGAGCTAGTAAAGGAGATCTACTACTGACTTCCCGTAACAGACTCTGCACTCTGATTAGGGGATGTCATTTGACAGAGAACCAGCAAAGGAAGCAAATAGCCAGTAGATCTCTGCTACTCACTCATGGGTGAGCTGAATGTCTATATTAACAGGGATTGAGAGAAGGGGGATCCTAAATTCAAGATAGGTTCTGATATTAGGGGGCTCTTGATGTGAAAGCGTGGCCTCTAAGGTAAAGAGAGGGGCCTCTGATTGGGAGGGGGATTGCTTAGTATGTAAAGGGGGACTCTGATGTGAAGAAAGAGGAAAATTTGTGAACATGTTCTACATGGTAGAGGTTTGATAAAAGTTTGCACTGAGACCCATAGGGCTGTAGCTAAAAGACTTTGACAAACTTTTCTATGATACCAGTGAGTTTAAGAAATACTGTAAATAAGTGATGAATAGCCAAATGCATGAAAATAGTTTAAGCATCTAACTTGTAGCATCAATTCTATAATGAAGCTGTGCTCTTGTAATCTGATGTCTCTGTTGGCAGCTCCTTTCCCTCTTCACACTTTGCACTGTAAGAAACTTCTAAGACTAAGGGTAAATATTGATGTCAGCTGTGACACTGCAAAAATTGGAGAGGCAAGGTATTGATCTCTCCAGACTTTGATTTATTTGGGTAGACTGTGGTCTGAAGACATATTAATAATGAAGCCTTACATTCACATCTCATGGTCCACCAGCAAAGTACTCAACACAATATGCAGTTTGTACAGTTTACCAGTGATGTAAAGAGACCCGGTCAGAGTTTGTTTTCCCTTTAAACAGGATAGTAAACTGTACATCTTCCTTCTACCTCTAACAAACCGTTCCTGTGTTGCAGTTGATCTTTGCTCTCTTGCAGAGCTACAGCTTCCACTAGGTACTGCGAACTTTTGTCAAGTCCGCAGTGACACATTAGTGACGTTGCGGCCAGTGGATGAAACCACAGAATTGTTAAAAGCTGACAACCCATCAATAGCTGTAGCCCTGGGATATGGCCAACATCACCTGCAAAGTAGACAGTACTGGTGTTTGACCTGTACTTTACCAAATGTGTCAAATAGTTAACATGCCTATGCAGTTATCAGTTATGTTTTGCCCATATATAGGGAGTCCTCCCCTTTGATGGTAGTCCTTTTGCCCTGCATAATGTTAAATCTGTAGACCAAGAAATAATTCTGCACTGAAGGACTACAGGCATCATTAAGCCCTCTCCTTCCCATTTGTTTCCATGTTTCCCATGTGTCCCAGGGTTGTTTGTGATTTGCTATTATTGGATAAAATGCTGGTGAATTTACAAAAATTGCAATTATTTTTTTTATCATTTCCTCCCAGTTGACACCATCAAACAATATTTAAGCTGCACTTTCTCAAGCAATTATTTCACTTTAATTTTCAAAAGTCTAACAGCTAACATGATAACAAGAATGAAAATGTACTTTTACTGATTTGCTCTAAATGTATGAGTAACCAAACTATATTTTTATTAGTTGATTCCCATCAATTTGTGGACATTTCATCTTTTTGTTACATCATCAGTACAAGAAAGGCAGGAAATCTTCACATTATTCAAATGACAGTAAATAAAAAGCTGATGATGGAATCTCTTTCTTATCCAAAACAAACAAAAGTAAAACACTTATATATTCACTTCAATTGCTAAATCCTCCATTTTAGACTTCAATACAGCAATTATATTATTATATTACACATTCTGTAAATGTACCCAGTGTGTGAACAGCAATGAGCAAGGCTTGAAGCAGGTAGCAAAACACTCTGATGATCCAGATGGATAAAAGCCATCCCCGGATTACTACCGACTGCTATGTTGGATCACTGAAGGTGAGATTTGGCAGGCCTATACATACCTGTCAATGCAGGGACGGTCCTATCCAACCTACCATTCACATACACTAAACAATTTGAACAGCAAGTTGGAATGACCTTAAAAGGCAACTCTTGTCACCAGCAACATTTTTCCAGCAACAATGCAAAAAAAAAAAAAAAACTAATAAAAAAATAAGTGTAGTTTAGGATGAATTTTATATACCAAAAGCAGTAACCCCAATCCTCACTCAGGGTGGCATAAAAAAAGTCCTACCTGCTCACCACGATCCATCCTCAGCGAACCCCGACTGGCTTTTGCATCACATCCTCGGCTTGATCGATGTGATGCATGAAGCGGCGGTATGCTGGGGAGGCGTGGCTTGGCGGTAAATTTGAAAGCAGATTACATTGTAATCTGCTTTTAATACATTGATCACAGTGATACAGTTACAAAAAATGCATCCATATAATTAATCTAAAAGTTTATTTTATTATCCTATTATTTATTTTTAGAAAAATGTTATTTGTTTAAAAAATTATTACAATATTTATACTTATTATTATTTTATTATTATTTTCATAATATTATATTTTAATTTATGATTTGTGTTTCAAACTCATCATACCTGGGAATTACAGGCCTAAAATATTAAACAACAAACTTCCACACAAAACAATGTACCGCTTTTGACATAAAAATACGGACATAATCAGACTGCCAGGGAGGTTAAAACTATTTGCTCTTAGTTGGCAAATGCTTTAAATCCTGGACCTGATCCATTCGAGGTTTGCTAGATCACCAAGGTTTACCCATGATAATCTATCTTCTCCAGTCTTGGAGAGCTTTATTAAATCAAATCCATTGTCTCTATAACTGAGTTTATGATGAAACAGACATACTTTATTCACTGTGATCATTACAGCTCTGCTATACTCCCAGCACTGGGGTAGTGGTGGATATCATTCCACCTGTCATTTGAACTCTGCCTTCTATCCTTAGCCAATTACTGGTCTTCCACGGATTTCAGGAGCTCAGTGATTGGCCAAGGATAAAAGGTATCAGTAAATGTGCTTTGCTCTCCCTACTGCAGTGCTAGATATACAGCTATGAAATATGGGGCAAGGCACAGTGTGGGGGGGCATTTTTTTTATTTTAGTACTACTAGAAAATGTGTTCCTGGTGACTGGAGTTTTCATAAAAGTGATAACACATTTGTTCTGTGGTTGTTGTGTTGGGAGCTGTACACTGATGACTTGCAGTGACTTTTGTACAAGCCATCAGCAGGCTGTTAGTGAACAGATGAGTGTGGATGATACAAGGAGCCCATGGAATATTGGGACATTGTACACAGCCTGCCTGCTCCCTACACCACTATCACTGCAGAGATTTACCTGCACCATCCAGATCCTCCTCCAGTCCTGTACACTGACACCCCACAAATTCCTGGGGGAGCAGCAATCCTGGATGTTGTCCAGCCTTCTCCTGACAAAGGAAAGCAGGTGGTGCTCTGATTGAGTCCAGGAAGCGAATCCCTAGCACTGCACTGTCCCACTCCCTGTACAAGCCTCCTCCTTGCCTTTTCTACCTCCCCCCTTCCTCTGTGTGTCAGATCACACTTCACACCAGCACAGCTCCACCTCTCACACCAGGAATGTACATTTCATGACAATTCATACTACAACAGCACAATATTCACTCTGATCTCCCTGAAAACCTCTCCTGGCTTCTCATGTCCTTTTCTCAGCCCTCCTCTGTATGTGACATCAGCTGGATCCTCCCTTCACTCCCTGTACTGCTTCCAAAAGCCAATCTTATCAGCAGTGTGTACATTGCACTCCTCCAGGCTCATTGTCCTGTTGTAGCATGCACCCAACTTACTGATCACAGAAAGGAGTGCCAATGCTCCATTCACTCAGTCTGCTGAAAAGCCAATACATCTCTTGTATGTCAGAGAGCACACAAATACACCATGAAAGCACATGTGAGCCCTGTTAGTGACATGACTATGGCCTTTGTAAAGTGCTGCGTGATATGTTGGTGCTATAATAATACACGTTACTTTTCTAATAGATGTAACATTTACATTAGAATCTAACTAAATCACATAGAAACTCACTCAGACATTCCTCAGATCTATTATCGTGTGAACTTTTATATACCGGTAGTACACTTGTGCTAACCCTCCACTACCTTGCTACTTATTTGTTACCCTAGCACTGCCCTCTCCCAGTGCCCTACTACTGAGAGATTATGGAAAATGTCATTCCTGAACTCATTGCAAACAATGCTAACTGCCTGGAAATAAAGCTGATGTTGTTGTGTCAGTATTTGTCAGTCACACACCTGAAACAAGCATGTAGTTAACACAATTATCCGAACACTCATTCTGAGTCTGTCACCGCCAGTAATAAAGACAGAGGATCAGAACATCAACCAGGCAAGCTGTACATTATAAATCTAGGTTAGAAGTGCATAGCTCCCAACTTGTGGGACAGTACTGATTTGTAGCTGTCAGTCCCATCTCCCATGGAGCTTTTGTATTTTATTGAAGACAGACAGTGGATAACAATCTGGTGTAATTCTGTCAGTTAATGTCACCATTAACCATATAGGGCAGTGGTCACCAACCGGTGGTCCGCGGCTCAGGCTGGTGCGCCCCATGTCCCCCGTATGATAACAACTTTTTTTGTTCTCACAGCCCTCCGCTACTGTCCCTCCACTCTATATATACATGTTTAGAGATGACTATCAATCACAAGGAGTGTGGAAAAAGTTTACCAAAGTTTATTACCTAAAAAACTACAAACATAGGTTATACCAGTATTTGGGGAAGACTTTATATGTTGGGCAAAAAGGATGAAGTAATCTGCAGGTGAGTTGTTGCAGTTTTATAAAGTGATACATTTCAGAAAACCATCTGTTTTATCAGTCTTTCTAAAGTCTGACAGGTTACAAAAGATTGCAGCAAGTCACTCAATGTATTCCTCATCTGTTCCCAGTAACATTTAAAGAACATACTTTTTATTACTTTTTTTTTAAATTGAACACACTTTGCCCTGCCCACTGAACTATGCCCATGGAGCATCGCTGCCTCTGTCTTTGTCCCATTTTGCCACTTTCAAATGTTAGGGCGTATGGAAATGGCAGTTTATGTCATATCACTAAAATTACAATCTCTCAGATTGTGCAAACAGTGGGAGGATCTTAAATCAGTATGATTTATTAAAACATGGACCTACACGCTATACATAGTGTATTATGTATGCAGTATGTAACAGTTATGTTTAGGGGTGATGAAAATGTAACACAAGGTACAGAGGTCAGCTACCCTGTTTCCCCTATAATAAGGCAATGTCCTGTATTTTTTAAAATGCCAAAATATGCCCCAGGTCTTATTTTCAGGGGGATGTCCTATTGTTCCATGAAGAAGACTACAGTACACATTTATTGTTGAAAATCACTCATGTGCCATTGATTGTCCCCTTCTGATCACTCTATGCCATTGATTGTCCCCTTCTGATCACCCTGTGCCATTCATTGTCCCCTTCTGATCACTCATGTGCCATTAATTGTCCCCTTCTGATCACTGCAGGGATCAGCAGCTTGCTTGTCCTTTGAAGTTACTTTCAGTTTCACTCTGCACTGCAGCCAGCATCGAGGAGTCACACAGAAGCACATAGTATCAGGTATCGGAGGATGTCTTATTTGCAGGGGGTGCTTTATTTTAATTGTTTGAGCAAAAATCGGGGGATGGCTTATTTGATGGGGATGCCTTATCATCGGGGAAACACGGTAGGTAGCATGTGCAGGGTGCAAGGGTCATGTCAGGGTATACACAGGTCATAAACTTAAAAGACCTTGATACATACACATGCTCACACCCACAAGCATACACCCATTACTTTACATATACATACTTACTTACATACAAACAACTCACAAATACAAATATACATACTCACACCCCACATACATAAAAAAGCAATACAGGCCCTGCCTCCATGACTTTTTCTGCACCAATATTAGCTGTCAAGAGTGTTTAGTGTCCAATCAGATGTCTAGCAACCACACACTAGCAGTCTCTAACGTCCCTGGTATCTATTCACTAGCAGTGCAAGGAAGGACTCTAGCCACTAGCACTTGGAAGCTAGGTAGGTGGCATTGGCATGGCCTGTCCATCCCTGAGACAAGGAGGGTGCAAACTGGAAGAGCTTCCTCCTTTGCCACTGGTACCTCAAGTAACATGCCCCCTGTGGCTAGGGACAAATCCAGCCCTGGAAGAAGTATTATTACTCTTTTTTTTTTTTTAGAGCAAAACTAAGGCTGAGTCCACACGGACATTTTCCCCAGCGGTTAACCTGAGGCTTTAAAAGCCCATGTTTGAAATTCCAATGCTTTTGTAATGTGCCTGGGCACACAGACCACAGCCAACTCCAGGAAACCTTTTATCAAGCTTTATTGCGTAGTCATTAAACAAGCCAAAGGTCATTCACAGAAGATCAGTCCAATAAGCGTGGTACAGATGGATAAGGCAAATGCAGGTCAGGAACAATCCGAGGTCAGGGCAGGCGGCGTTCAGGCAGAATCAGATATCAGAACGGGTCGCTATTGGTAATGACACAACAGAGTTTAATATGAAGCAATAAAAATAGAACACACGCAAGCACACTGTACACACAGAGGCTTATAGCGGGCAATGGTATTCAGGACAGGTTCTTCCTAAATGACCAGAGTGCCCAATGACCTTGCCCTACCTGACGCCATTTGATTGAAGGATAACTGAATCCCCTGCGGCCTATTGGCCACAGGGAATTCAAACTGACTATGTCCCGCGGCAAGGCAGCCGAGTGCCTCTCCCCCAGCACGCGTGGTAGCGGGCGCGCGCACCTCTTCTCACAGCACCCCTGGGACGTGCCATACCTTGCACATCCACAGGAGTGCTGAGAACGGGAACATCACTGTTCACATCTATAGGGATGCTGGGGATACTGCCTAGCCGAACAGTAGTTTGGCCAGAACGGATCCCTCTGCCAGCAGAGAGAGACGTGCTGTGAGCAGGACAGCAGCCTCGGTCATAGTGCCTGCTGCAGCGGAGTCTCCCTCACTGCCTGCAATCCCCAAGGACACCGGACAGGTAAGTGCCTTACACTACCCCCCCCCCCTTCAGGAGGGGCCTCAGGACCCTCATGTCGGGGTTTCCCTTCCAAACCCTTCCAATCAATGAGATATTGCAGAGAGGTACGCACATTACGAGAGTCCAGGATCCTCTCGACTTCATATTCGGGTGCTCCCTGCACCTCAACTGGAGGAGGGGGATCTGAAAGGGGAGCAGAGTCAGCAGAAGATTTTAATAAAACGACATGGAAGGTGTCTACCCCCCTCAAGAAACTGGGAACCTTGACTCTATAAGTCACTCTATTCATTTTTTTCCGATATTGAGAATGGACGATAAACTTGGGTCCTAACTTGGCTGAGGGTTGGCGGAGGGAATATTGCGGGTAGACACCCAAACCAGATCGCCGGCTTGGAACTGGGGCTCAGGGGATCTATGGCGATCTGCAAACCTCTTCTGCTGGGCCACTGCCTCTCTAAGATTACATTGGACCTGGTTCCAAACAGGAACGTTCTACCCAATCGTTAAGGATGGGAAGATCCGAGGGTGGACCTGACAGAGAGGACACTTTGGGACTTTGACCCCCAACACAGAGAGAGATCCTGGTGGAGGAATGCTCTGCGTTGTTATATGCCACCTCAGCAAAGGGGAGATAGTCAGCTCATCTCTCCTGGCATCCAGATACAAAGCTCCGGAGATATTGTTCCAACGATTGGTTGGTCGTTTAGTCTGGCCATTGGTCTTGGGGTGGAACCCTGACGAGAAGGAAAGCTCGATGCCTCCCTTCAGAACTGTGAGACAAATTGAACCCCACGGTCTAAAACAATGTTCTCCGGAGCCCCATGAAGGCGGAACATATGAAACACTAATAAATCAGCCAATTCTTTGGCTAAGGGCAACTTGGGTAGCGGTATGAAATGGGCTTGCTTACTGAAGCGATCTACCACCACCCAGATCACTGTAAACCTTTTGATTTAAGTCTATAGATATGTGGGTCCATGGAGCAGCAGGAATGGGCAGAGGAAGCAGAGTGCCGAAGGGAGAGGTACAGGGAGACTTACTCTGGGCACAAACTGGGCATGCAGGAACATAGGATTCGACATCCACTGACATGTGAGGCCACCAAATATGTCTTTTTACTAATTCCCAGGAATATCCTAATTCCTGGGTGGCCAGCAGTCTTTCAGCAGGCGAAGATGGAGGGGAACATATAGAAGCCCTTCAGATTTTGCAGGGGGGTAGTCGGTTAGGTGGGGGGCTAAGAGGTTCATCAGATTCTCTAATACCGGTGGGGTCTGTATGGCTGACACCACACATTGGGGGAACAAAATGGGGCTAGGGCACGGATCCAGAAGGGAAGCGGCCTCTGGGAAACAACGGGACAAAGCATCAGCCTTCACGTTTTTTGAACCTGGCTTGTAGGTAATTCTGAAATTGAGCCTCGTGAAAAACAGGGCCCAACAGGCCTGCGGGGAGTTGAGACGTTTAGCCCCTTCAATGTACTCCAGGTTTCTATAGTCAGTATAGACTGTTATGGGATGTTCTGCCCCTTTCAGCCAATGCCTCCATTCCTCAAAAGCTCATTTTATTGCCAGAAGGTCCCTGTGTTCAACGTCACAGTGGACAATAGATGAGAAGTTCTGAAATGAACTTCCTATAAAAATTTGCAAAGCCTAAAAAGTGCTGAAGTCCCTTGAGGTCAGTGGGTTGTGGCCATTCCAGAACTGCTGAGACCTCGGGTGGATCCATGGCCAACCAGTGTTCTGACAGAATATACCCTAAGAAAGCAACCTCACGTACCTCGAAGGCGCACTTCTCCAATTTTGCATAGAGGCAGTTTTCTCTGAGCCTCTGGAGGACCTGGCGTACTTTTGCTCTGTGGAGGAGAAGATCAGATGAATAAACCAAAATATCATCAAGGTATACAATCACAAATTTTCCAAAAAATTCTTGGCCCACACATTTACAAATTCCTGGAAGACTGCTTGGGCATTACACAGAACAAAGGGCATGAAGTGCCCATCCCTGGTGTTAAAGGCCCATTCCTGGTGTTAAAGGCAGTCTTCTATTCATCACCCTTCCTAATGCAGATAAGGTTGTAGGCCCCCTTCAAATCTAGATTGTTGAAGAATCAGGCCCCATTGACCAGAGAGAAAAGGTCATCAATAAGGGGTATATTCTTTCTGGGCCTTTATTTCTGGCCCAGGTGAGATTGAACAAATTACTCCTAGGAGGCAAGGTACCCAGTAGTAACTCAATGAGGCAATCATAGGAATGATGAGGTGGAAGTTTGTCAGCTGACCAGGGGCAGAAGACATCAGTAAACTCCTGGTAAGGCTTTGGCAATTTTTGTAGCACCTCGAGGGCCCATACTGGCATTACTCGGGTAAGGCATTTAGCCTGACATTTGGTCCCCCACTGAACGATCTTGATTACAATCAGGCGAATCACTTCCTTAAGGGAGGCCCCCACTGTTAAGTGCACTTCTGGGATAATAGAGGGTGTAAGACCCTGTTGAAGGGGGTGCCATCGATGGTGGCCAAGGACAATGCAGGCCCAAAAGGGGCGACAGGTATTCCCAGGTCAGAGGCAACATCTTGGTCAAGTGGGTTCCCATCTGCCCGGAAGACCTGGCAGGTCTTCTCGTCTCAAGACATGGTAGCCGTAACCAGGAGACGCTGAGGAGACCAGGCCAACGGTCTGAGAAGTTCCCTTCTGCACCCCACTTCTGTTTCCTGAAAATTTCTTGGGTAACAGAATTGGAGGTTCCACCGGCACCTCTGGGCTGTATACATTTGGAACCGGGTCTTGCCCTAGGAGCACCCGTAATTCACCTGCCATCTCCAGGTGGCACTCACAAAGCTTTGTGGGGTGACCGGTGGGAGCCCCTAACACAAGCTTCTGTAAGCCCAATTGGATTTTCTCCATCAGGGCTGGGTGGTGTTTGAGGGGCCCGCTATACTGTAATGCGCCTGGGCACACAAACCACAGCCAACTCCAGGAACAGATCCCTCAACCAGCAGGCAGAGACACGCTGCGACCAGGGCAGAAGCCTTGGCCACGCTGCTGCAGCGGCGTCTCCCTCGCTGCCTGCGATCCCCAAGAACGCCGCAGGCTCGCTGGACAGGTAAGTGCCTTAAAGCTTTCCAATGGGCTAATCTACACCAGGACATTTCCTTAAGGCTCCTTTATAGGCGTTATCTATAACGCTTATTGCAACGTTTGAAAAATTAAAATGCGAGGGTAACGTTGGAAAACGCCAAAAAACATAAAAAGTGGGTAAAAGCTACCATTGATTGCAAAGGGGGCGTTTTCTCATGTTTATAAGCACTTGAAATGTAATTGCACCAATGTATATGCACCAATGAAATGTAATTGGTAAAAATAAAGGCAAGCTTTAAACGCTAATAAAAACGCAGGAACCTTTACATGTGTTTTTAAAAACATCCGTGTAAACGTCCGTGTAGATCCAGCTTAAAGCTTAAAAAGATGACTAGGAAAGTCCTTTATTGCATATGAGACAAGCAATGTCCCTTCCGCAATATAATAAATGTAGCTGCATGATCAGGATCTGCTATTGCAGTGTGTGTGATACCACAAGTATATAGGGGTGCAAGGGCCCCTATCGGCTTTCATTAATAAACAACCAAACTCTTGGGCATAGTTGAAAACCAGCTACAAAAAGAAGAATAAAATTTCTACTTAAAATTCATGTTCATGCAGTAAATGATGTGTTTTACTATATGTTTATATTGTACAATAGGCTTTTTGTGGTCCGGTAGATATTTAACAGATATGTTCCCCACTGTGATTCATTTTTAGGGAGTAATTTTTTTAAAAGTGTCAGTGAGATAAAATCCTATCACTTTTCATATGCATTTTTCTGACAACAGTTTTTTTTTATACTTTTATTTAAATGGAGTACTGACTGCTAACTGACGAGAGCAAACATCTCTTTTAAATGTCAGTGCCAATCAGCATCAATCAGCACCTAGTGGGTGCCAATCATCAGAAATGATATGGTAGTGACTCCTAGTGGCCACTCACTGGTAATACATCCACAGGTGCAAAAGTGGTGATCAGGGTGTTTAAAACAGCACATTTCCGTTCTAGCATGATGCTCTCTTCATACATAAAATATGTGTTAGTGTTAAAAGGCATGTGTCCTGGTATGAACAGGGGTCAAAAACGTGCTGCCGTCCTTTTTCTGCCCACCCCTCTTCCCAGACTGCATGTTGAATTTGGGTTTGGTTTAAATTTAAAGAACCCTATTGTTTTGTAAATTATAAAATTATTAACACTATGTAAAGCTTTAAGGCATTCTCTTCAGCTTCCCATGCCATAGTGGGACCCAACCTCTCAAACAACTAATTTACTTAGGGCAAAGAATAAGTGTAATATATAGATATATAATATATAATTATGAAAACCTCAGGATTTATAGTGAGAAAACTCTCTAACCTTTTAAATCAGAGTAGCAGACTGGGTAGCTGATATTCTATGTCTTTCAGTAACAATACTTTAGGGATAGCTTCTGTAGACAAAGCCCATCAATTTTTGTGGGTTTTAAAGGTAGGCATAGCTTTTACACCTGGTAGCTGATTTTGTCTCAAAGTGTTTTAGCTACCGGTATGTGTAAAGGCTGTATTAGGAGATGATTATCTGTCTGGCTATAGGGCTTTATAGCCTTTTTGATCACAGTCCCCAGTGCCTGTTGTAGCATTAAGCTAGGCTGACTTGCTGCTGGAGTGTGAATTTGTAAGATTTACTGTTGCTGACCTTGCCTGTTTCTGACCCTGCGAGTGTATGCTGCCTGGACCTGTGACCCTGACTCTGCTTTTGTCTTGCCATTGTGTACCTCGTCTGGTGGACTGATTATCTGTGAATGACCTGGCTCTGTATTCTGGACTTGTCTCTGCTGGAATCTTGGTACTGCATAATCTGTGTGCTCCTGGTTCTGTGTCAGTCCTTCACCAGACACTATCCCTTGCGCAGAAAACTAGACACCCGAGGCTGAGCTAAGGGCTTGCTATTAGTGAAGAGTGCAGCGCTGGATTGGGGGACACACATCTGCTAAGAACTGTTGCTGGACCAGGGCCTTACAGGTTGCTTGTCATATTTTGCAGTCTAATAACTCACTGAGTTCAAACATTCATTTTCACAATGACTCATTACACAGGGTACCATTATAGCTATTATTAGCTAAATTTCAAGAGATTTTCAAGATATGGGGTCACACGTTTGAAAACTTTGGGAGTGCTGTTTCAAAATCCCCCAGGATCTCTTAATTGAATATCAAAATTGCGGATCCCCAGGGCCACTTACTTGGCAAGGAGCATTGGACACAGCTATCACGTGATGCTGCCAATGACATCAATGCACATGAACTTTGGGTAGATCAGTTTCATGAGGCAGGTCAATAGCTGAGAACACCAGACCTACAGCATTTATTGCAATGCACAGTGGGGCCTATTCTTTGCAGACATTGTACTTGTGTGAAGATCTCACACACACTTGCACAGATGCCTTGGCAGAGGGACCAGGCAATGCAGCTGGACAGAGGAATACTTGATCCTGTGCTTTGATGCTGCTCTATGACACTCAAGCACACAGGCAGGTAGGACACTTGGGCAGGTAGGATGGATTGACAGTTCTGTCTCAATTCTATGTGTCCTGCATCAGGTAAATTGTTAATACAATCCACATGTGTCTTATACTTTAAAGCAGCATATTCTCAAAAACTAGGAGGGATGCAGAAAACACAGACTGACATCATTGATAAATAGGTAGGAGAAGGGAAATCCTTGTGCTACAGATTCCCAGGTACAGCTTTCTGTCCAACAAGGAAAACAATTGGATGTAGTGAAATCATCAAATTTATTTACACATTTTGCAGGAATTAGAGGCAGTAGCACCTAAGATGATCTTATACTACAGATATATAGCTATGAGGCTCAATGAAGCACACTGCTATTTATTTATAGGAAACTAATTATGTTGTTGTGAATTGTACTGTGTATGTCAGATGTGCATCACTTTTATCACTTGTAAAATCATCTATAATTATCTTTACCTCTTCTTTTAATCTCCTCCAAAATCTGTAATAATTATTTGCCCATTAGCTTTTGTCAGAACTTTGAAGCAAGTGACTTAAGAGGCAGTTTGTTAATCTTAATTTAACAGATTGTGTTGTATTTGATATAAACCCAGGGTAGATAAGGCCCACAAATGGAGAAATAGACACACAGCATCTTAGAACCTTCCACACACTCATTACATTTGCTCGTAAGGGGGGAGATTGGAGAGATTAAAGTTTGTCCTACAAACAGTCTTACTGTCTAAACTGGTACCTTAAGTACCCACCTAACATTATTTCCCATGTAACTTACATATTTGCAATTAAATACCATGTTGTTCACATATGGTGCAAAACATATTGTTAACAACAGATGTAAAATTGTCACACACATCCATCAGATCAACTATATGCACCAGTCACCAGCTATGTATATATATATATATTCTATATGAACATTAGTTTTTGTGATAACTAATCTATATATTTGTCCTGCGTAATTTTCTTATGTTTGTAGTCAGCAGGCTGAGGTCAGAAGGCCATTTACTAAGGATATTACTGATTGCACATAAAATCCATTCTGGGAGCATAAAATGCCAAGAATATGATCAAATGTAATAACTGTTTGCCAAGACAACCTTGCATGTGCCAGAACAAAGCAAATTATGGGAACACCAAATATTAATATTATAATTTCCCTGTACATTCTCCTCTAAATCAATTCTTACAGCTGTATTCACTAAAAAACATTAACAGTCAAAAGTATTGGAAATGTACAGTTTCAAGCCTCAATGTACTGTAAAATTAGACAATATAAAAATTAAATAATTGGAGGTAAAAATGAAATAATGAAATCAATTTATTGGATCAAAATTTAGTAAAAATTATTACTAAAAAAGCAGACAACTTTTGCAAACATAACAACTGAACACACTTGTGGATTTCATTCTGTAACTGTAATCAAAGGAGAGAAGGAAAATTACAAAATTTCTTCAATCCAATATAGGGGGCCTTCAGCAACAATATCTCCAGGTTTAACTTGAACTAAAGTGGCCACTACATTCCATTCAATAAACATGTCCAGAAAAGGAGAACAGTGCATGCCCGGGGAAAAACGTATACCTTGGGAGGTGTTGAGTAGTGAATGAGGCCACTTCTTGTCTTCACATTTTCTGCTTTCAAGTACAACCACGATAGATGTCTAAATAGATATCTAAATATATGTTTTTTATAATGACTTAAAATACCGAGGTGAATGATAAAGTGTTTGTTCATTTTAAGCTTGGAGGTATATTTTAGATAATAATATATATGCATATATGCATAGAGGTGCATGGTGCAGGAATACGCTGGTATAGACCTTTTCAAGATTGTTCTGTGCTGACTCGGGATCCAGGAAAATAATCTCATGCCAAAAAACATCTCAGAACAAGGATATACAGAAGCCTGGGTAGTAATCTGAAGGTTTTACATTTTAGTTATTCTTTAAAAAACCTTCTTCCAATTTTTAGCAGGGTTCTGGTGGTGCTTACTGGTCCAGAAAACCCTCCATTACTTATTTAGGCAACTATTTTTATGACCGATCAAGCCTGTAAATTGAAAGCAAGACTTGCATACTTCAACCACATTCCACATTTTCTAAGCTGTTTTTCTATAAGGCTTCTATCACACAATGGCAATTCATTGTGACTTTGCGTCTCCTAGACCTTTTTTTTCAGAGTGTGCTTCAGTTTTCAGGTAACTTTGGATGGTGCAGTTTACTATTTTCGTGTTTTAAGTGATTTTTGTGTTCAGTGGGATTTATCAACCTCCTAGACTTTATACCTTTCCTCAACAAAGTATACTTTGTGTTGTACAATGAGGGTGCATTTGCATCAGAAGTCAACCTTAAAAAAATTAAGGAGTCTTTGCGGTTGAAGGCGTCATTCAAAAACAGCATTTTAGAGGTAGAAATCATGTAGAAATGTGATACCATGGAATAAAAATGTGCACTACTGAAAGGTGGACTGGTTCCAGCACACAAAAGTTTTAAAATTTTTTTGAAAATTAGTGTGGCTGTGATATTGGGCAGAGTACCAATGTTAGATTACCCCTTACATTACCCCTTACCCCTTACAGCAGTAGAGTTCCTCCTTGGGGCCTGTGTCTAATTGTATAGACACAGGAACATACTATCTCACACACTTTTTTTCTCTGTCATCAGATAACTTATGAGTTCGTAATTCCAGATTCACAGTTTTACAATATGTGTTGTAAAAGTTGGAATTTTGTGTTGCCAGGTGTCATAAAACTGAAGAAGCCCCTGACTGAGCTGTATTTAGAACCACATTTATTATTAATCTGCATATTTCCACCTCACAGTTCTGTACAAAGTAGCAGGTTTCTGATTCATAGCAAGATCATTATTGAGAAGGCCTCAGGAATAACTAGAAACCTCCTTTAGCCTTTTCTGGTGAACCATACATCTCAGACATGCCTGGTTTGGTCTCAATGAACTCCATATTTTGGGCTAACTAATAATCTGGAGGTTGGCAGTTTATAAAACCTGAACTGGTGAGATTATGAATTTAACTAGAGCAGGCGCATGCTAGGTATGTCCACAGAGCATCATCATCATCTGTGGGAACACACCCTCCTTGTTCTCATTGCATGGTCCTATCAGTCACTCCTCTAGAGACATTGGCATAGAAAAAGTCATATAAGTTTATCACAGGGGCTCTAACATATATCATCCTGTTTCTAAGGACAACAGCATTGACAGGCTGAGCGCTGCAGAGAGCTCAGTGACTCTGAAAAACAACTGAACTTTGTACCAGCAACCTGGACTAAGGCAAACTAAAGCTGCGTACACACTTCCAATTTTTGTCGTTGGAAAGGATCTTTCACGATCCTTTCCAACGACAAGGGAGTGCACGATACATGAACGGTGCTGTAAATGTGTTTTCTTTGGGTTATTGTTTGGAATTTTGTTTATTGTGATAGTATGCAGTAAAGTACTTCCTGTTTTATATAAATTGGTGTCAGTGGGCTGCTTTTCCTTGTTTGTGACTTCGCTGTATCCTAGAAAGCCCCCGGTACACGGCTTACAAAGACACCACACTTTAGACCTTGTGAGGAAGGGCTGAGCCCCATCTGATATAAACACAGAGGTGAGATATAGTGGTATAGTGATAGACTTTCAAAGTAATTTCTCTATACATTGATGAAGATAGTACCTTCCAAGCTCTACCAACATACATTAATACATCGTTTGGGGTTACTTCCGGGGAAGGTTTAGACCATTGGCACAGCCCAGTGTTTCTATTTTCGTAGTCTAAAACCGTTCTGTAGATATTGAATGATTTAGTTATGGCTTTTTTAGCCGGGTTAAGCGTTGTCCAATACTTGTCCAGTGAATTAGACCAATCTGATGCATTTTTAATCACAGATTTAACATAGGAGTGCATTGTTATAACGTTTTTTTATCCTGTTGCTATTGTTCACTGATTAGTCTTTATTTTTCTGTCCTGTTTATGTCCTGTATTTTTATGGCCTTCTTTACCTATTAAAGACTATAAAAAATGTAAGCTGTGTCATCCCTGTCTACAATGGCAGCTAGTGAGTGCTAAGAGAAGCAGAATCATAACTGTGGTTGTCAAGGGTAATGGTACATGCACATGGCGAAAGTCTACCTGTTAGTGTGTGTTTAGCAAAGGCTAACAGATTGGTTACCTTGCCCCATGACAGCCTTTCTCAGCCTGCTGGTGCTTAAAATGTTGCTGAGTGTGCTGGAAAATCTTTGCGCATGGTGTGGGTTTAAAGGTAATCATCACACTGGCCTTCAATAAGAGCCACACTTTGAGACATGCTGAGCTTTGGGAATAGTTCAGTAAGAGGAGTACTGAATACCAGACTATAGGATAAAATAAAAATTTAGTGAGGGTTATCTGTCTATGCAATTAAAAGAAAAAAAATTGAAAGAAAAAACACAAAGGATGGATTCATCCCTTACAATGCACAATTTCATGCATTATCAACAATAGTGCATTTTTTTGGCTTTTAAGATCGAACAGATGTAAACAGACATTTCTGCACAGATCCCAGCAACTGGCACCTTACCAGCTACTCGGCTAGCACAGTGCTGCTTGCAAAGAACCAGCCCTTGCAAATTTGTTAGCAGGAAGCAGTGTGTATTACTGAACTGCTTACTACTTCCACCATTAATTCTCTGTTTGGCTGTCACAGTTAGTGTCACATGTAGCTTCTCCTCAAGAAAACTGTTCAGTGGTGCAAGCTTACGGCCAGTCTGAGATACAGAACAATTATATGTAAGCAAAGTTGTTGTTTTTTTTTTTGCACCTTTGGGTAATCTTTATAAACTGAATTCTCATCACATTCACCACACTAAGTGAATTAATTCTTGCAGAGCAATTATTGACTTTGTCATTTGATACACCTTTAGTTAACCAACCCCCATGTGTTCTAAACCTTTTTAACCTACCGAAATTTGAAGGAGACCTTTCCTGACAGCAGTGTTTTTGAGATAGAAAGTAGAATGAAAGATGAATATATGTTGTGTGTGACTGCTTGTTGTGCAGTAGTTGTTGGACATGCATGGAAGAAAAGCAAGTATTGGGTATATCTCCTAATTTTCTACAGGTAGCAGAGAGGACAGTTCTGGGCCCTTTTTGTTGAGCTGATCCCAGGCAAACTAACGAGGCTGAGGTCAGGGCCGGGGGTAAACAGAAGTAAAGTCATTCTGCTTAATGCAAAGGAGAAAATGCCATTGAAGTTGATGTTTCAACATGAAAATGACCCCAAACACAGGGTCAAATGAGCAACATCTTGGAACCAGACCAACAAAATTGCTGTTATGGCATGGATAGCCCAATCACTGGGCCTTAATCCAATAGAAAACTTGTGAGGTGACATAAAAAATGTTGTATCTAAGTCAAAACCAATAAATGCATAAATGTAATCCAATCATCCTGGGCTGGAATACCTGTTCACAGGTGCCAGAAAGTGGTTGACCCTATGGAAAACTGATGTGCAGCAGCTCTCAGAAACAGTCGTAAAACAACTAAATATTAGTTCAGTGATTCTAAGGAATGTAAAATTATGAAACATTTTTTTCAGTTTATACAGTGAATGTTTGAGTTTGAGTCTTTTGCCTCCAGTCATGTATATCATGAAATGTTATCAAGGTTTATCTAAAGCTCTTTCACATATCAGATGTTTTTAGCCTGAGACAACGATCATGTTTGTCTTAGGCGAAGTCCTTAAATGAGCGGTCCCCCAACGTGATCCATCCATCCGCCATGGTGGACAAAGTCCAGAGTAGGCATGTATATTGGGAAGCATGCAGAGATGTGATATGTAACATTGTATGAGTTAAGGATCAGATATGTTCTAATAATGAAAGCATAGTGATCAATTATATTTTTCAGTTTAATTTTTGGAAAACGTGTGCAGTATTACTTCACAAAAATCACGATAATAAAATATATATATTTTATTTTCTTACAACTCTAATATACAGTCACTGGCCACTTTATAAGCAACATCATGCTTTTATCAGATTAGACCCCCTGGACACAGAGACACAGTTTCCCACTTCTTCTTCACTTCCCACTGTCACATGTCATAAAGTATCCCATCTGGAAAAATGTACTGTTTGGCCTCTATTGTATCTTAAACCTCCCCAGCACTAACCCAGGAGGTAAAAACTACCAGGAGGTAGAAAAAAGATGCTGGAAATGGTAACCCCGAGTCAAAATCGAGGTAGGTAAACCTATGGAAAACAATAGTATATAAAGTGTTTACCTGATCCGTTGACATCCTCCATTGTCTTTCGCGTCTCCTTCCTTTCTCCGGCCAGCGTTCTCTGCACCTGATGAGTCATCAGGTGTTCCTGGTGATGTCGGTGCGTGCAGATGTTCTGTTCGGAGCGGGGCGGGAAATTAAAATCTATTTGTATTACATTCAATACAAAAAAACTGTATTGAATGCAATGCAGTGGATTTATATGTATAAAAGTGGTATATTGTTTTTCATGAACATTTATTTTACAGTATATTATTATGGTATAAGTATAATATTGATTTTTTTTAAATAAAATTAATTATTTTTTTTTAATTTATTTAATTTATTATTTTGCCATGATTTTGTGTTTCAAACTTTATTATACTCATACTATTATATTATATTGTAAAATACATTTTTTCGAAAATAATGTACCCCTTTTAGACATATAAAACCGGACAAAAATGAACTGCCCAGGAGGTTAAGGGATACTTTGACACTGGTACTCTTGTCAATTATTACAGCCCCCCTTTACACACACCCTTTCAGTTCAACTCTGCATGAAAGTCTTTTCCTTCTTTTGTGAGAATTCAGATTAAAAGGTTTGAAATTGTAGCCAAGTCTATAATTGAATTGAGTATTTCATCCTTCATACATTCAATGGAGTTTGAATCCTTAGTAGCAAAGATTGATGCTCCTACATAGAAATCAATATATTGCAATTTTACTATACAAAATAATTTGTGTGCATTCATGTATATGGTATAATATACTGTATAAATAATACTCACCACGGCAGTTTGCGGGCATGGCCAAAAAGCAGATGTGGCCTCAAAGATGTTAACCATATACCTGTTTGCATTCACTAAAAACATTAAAAATGATTCATGCTGCCCTTACGATCCCCAATTGTATCTTGGTAGCTTTTAAGATATATCATTATCATTATGTCCTTGAGTCAGTACATGAGGCTGTGTTAAATATCTATATTATAAAAATGTCTTTCTCACCTTTATTCAGCTTGCAACTGAATAATAATTGTCCACAAGCACATTAAAATATATTACATTTTACATTGTATTTGGACTTTAAAGCAGACTTAAAATTCGGACAAACCAAGTTTCATAGACAGCAAGTAAATACTTCTGCCTCACACAGATATGGCCTTATCACTGAGTCTGTAATGAAAAATTGATGGTCGAAAGCTAGCCATCATTAATCAGAAAGACACTAAGTTAGCTGTAGGTAATCAAATTTATTTTGTCATTAAGCAAGCTTACAAAACCTCAAAAAAGGTGGGACAAGCTTTTTAAATATAAACATTTATAGCCTCATAAAAAAAACACATTGTATCTTTGTATAAAAGTGAACAATAGACTAAATAAATAAACTGATAAAGGTATCAATCAATTCTGTCATGCTGGGAGGGAAGGAACCAGTAGGGCCCATTATAGGTAGCTCAATGATGGTGCGAGCTCTGAGAAGGGCCAAGGTGCAGAAACTTAGCAGCAGCCTGGTCTTCTCCAAAACCTCTTCAGGTGATGATGTGCTACAGGGTGCTACCAGGCTGCAGTCTCTGGCTAACCAGACAGGAGAATAATCAAAGAAGAATAGGTCAAGGCAGGCAGCAAACAAGAGAGCTCAGGAAGAAAGCTTGGGGGTAAAGAGCCAGTAATGCAGAAATTAGACACAGGGGTCACTGAGAACACAGGGGAACACTGGAGACACAGGAGGCACAGTTCACATAGAGTCACCAGAGGCACAGGGGAATGCAGCAGACGTAGGGGACACAGACACAGGGGAACACTGGAACAGCACAAGGGAAACAGCAGACCAGGTGACAAAGGGTTAACACAGGAGCTGGAATGGGAAAAACCCAATTAACAGACAGGTGTATACCAAATGCTCAGCAGAACTAGGGGGCTCAGCAATGGTGGAGACGTTGCACAAACGTGAGCACCGTGTCTGACCCAGCTAAATAGCCAAGGGTGATTAGGACGCTCAGAGCTGCCTGCACTTTAGCAATGAGGTGGTAAATGTGACTATTTCCAACACAAAAGTGTGAAAATATACCTCACAAATCTTTCTTGCACACCCAAGATCCTTTTTCATACTTTCCTATTCAAATGTTTAAGATGTAAAATGTTTTTGTTTTTTTGCTCAAGCTCTTTGAAGCTGAAGTAGTATTTACAGTATAACATGGACATCAAAAATACACCTAGAGGGCGCATGCGCGTGGTCTGACGGTCGGATGTTTCCGCGTTAGGCTCCGCTTGGCTCCGGGCTTTCAGCAAGAAACGTAGCGCATCTCGCGGATAATTTACTTATCTTTGTGGCCCCGGCGAACTCTTGCAATACCGGGAAGAGAACCAAATGGGACCGGCATCTAAATCAAAGCGTCCAGCGGCGCAGCAGAATCCATCCCGCGGTGCGGCCTCTAAATCTAAGATGGCGCCGATGCCATCCCCCACGGCGTCCTCAACCTCCTCGCCTGTACATCATTCCGAGGATAGCACGGATGCCTCCCTTGGCATTCCTCAGGAGCACGCCATCACTGAGGATTCTTTTTTTTTGCAAAAAATGAGAATCCTGATCCGAGAGGAACTTACGCAAGTTACTACGTCTATTGTATCGGAGCTAAAGCGCGATATTAAAGAGAACACCATGGAATCCAGAATGGATGATGCTACGACAGTATTAGATAGCTTAGACCAGGATATGAACGCGGCACAAAAAGTGATTTCTTCTCTGAAAGATCAATTGGAAGACTACGAGAACCGGTCCAGACGAAGTAACCTACGTCTTAGAGGTATTCCTGAGACAGTTCTGGATCTACAGAGCTATGTCGTGGCTCTGTTTCAAGACCTAGCTCCAGAGCTCTCCTTGGACCGTCTAGAGTTGGATAGGGTCCACCGTTCCCTGGGTCCTAAAAAGCTAAATGGTCCGCCTAGAGACATTATAGTGAAATTTCATTTCTTTCGCACTAAAGATGTTCTTTTGCAAAAGGCCCGAGATGGTTCCCGTCTACAGTTTCAAGGTATGGACTATAGCCTCTTTGCAGATTTAGCATCTTCTACACTAGCTAAACGGCGGGCCCTTCGCCCCTTTTTACAAGTTTTGTCAGTTAACGGGATCCGCTACCGTTGGGGTTATCCCTTTAAGCTGTTGTTCCAGATACGAGGAGCTCAATACCAATTTTCCACACCCGAGGATGCCCAATCCTGCCTTGCTCAACTGGGTCTTTCCTACACTCCTGAACATACCCTGTCTTCAGATCAACAGAATTCTAACATCCCGGGCTCAACACACTCGAGTCGGTCTCCCTCATCTCTTCGTGATTCTGAACAGGGGTCCCATGGATCTAATCAACGCTCTCAAGTTCTTACACGTTTGGCCACCCAAGTCTTCTCGCCTAAGTCTCCAGGATAACAGATTTGCTCTCTAACACCAAAACCTATTTTTCTGGTTCTCTTCCATTTTCCGCAATTTTTGATGGGACGCATACTTCATTTATTTTTTCCAGAACCTTCCGTGAGTACGACTGTTTCTGTATTAGCCCGTGTGTTGATCTCATGCACCCTCACCGGATTACTCAGGACTGCTGAGTTTGGTTTTTGAAATTGAGTAATCCTAACCATTATGTCTCTCCAAGGGCTCTTGGAGCGGCTTTTGGCCCTTTTGGCCCCTTTGTTATGCCCTACTTTGGGTATATTTTGTTTGTTTTGGGTTTTTTGTTTTTTTTATTTTTTCTTGGGGTTTTTTACTGAAGTCTGGGTTCATTGTACTGCTCGACTGATATGTAGCATCATTTCTATAAGCATTGCTATGTTATTTGTTTTTCTTCTGTCATGGCTCTACGTATAATGTCTATTAATGTCAAGGGTCTTAATTCACCGTCTAAACGCAAAGTAGTATTTAACTATTGTCACTCTTCAGGCATTGATGTGGTGTGTATGCAGGAAACACACTTCTCAGCAACCTCAACACCTAAGTTTATGCACGCTCACTATCCCCAAGTGTATCAGGCATCAACGATTAAGAAACATAGAGGTGTTCTTATAGCTTTTCACCGACGCATGCCTTTTATTTGCACACATCAAGTAGCAGACCCAGAGGGTAGATATTTAATTTTAAGGGGCTCCTTACAGAATACTGAGGTTACCTTACTAGCTTATTATGCTCCACACTCTCCTCCAGTTTCCTTTTTTCGGGAAATGTTAGAGGAAATTCGACAATGCCTTAAAGGGACTTTGATCTGCTGTGGTGACTCTAACACTGTATTTAATAAAAAACTGGACAGGAGCACAACTTCCACTAGTGTCTCCTTAGCGGACAATGAGGCGATACAAGACTGTTTTCTGAGTTTGGGCTTGCTTGATGTCTGGCGTGAATTACACCCTTTATCCCGCGACTACACGTATTATTCAGCACCCCACAATTCTCACTCCAGAATTGATCATATCTGGGTCCCTAGAACTATGCTACCAGTTGTTCTAAAAGCTACTATACCGGCGGTGCCATGGTCTGACCATGATCCGGTGTTACTAATATGTTCATCATTAGTGGTCAGACCTGGTACTGGACAATGGACACTTGATGATTTTCTACTAACATGCCCAGATACAATACAAAAGCTAACGGATTTGACCACAGAATTTTTCCAATTAAATATTGGATCAGTATCAACTTCCACTTTATTGTGGGAGGCGTATAAATCTGTTATGCATGGTCACTTAATCCAACTAGCGGCGATTAAGAAACGGAAGCGTACACAGGCCCAGACTCAGCTTGAAACTGTCTATTTGAGACAAGTCCAGTTACACAAACTAAATCCCACATTAGGTACCTCAATTGCGCTACGTAAAGCACGGACTGAATTAAATCTCTGTCTATCTAATCAGGCTGCTTACCAACTGCAGCGGACGAGACATAAATTCTACCACTTTGGAAATAAACCAGGCACTTTGCTGGCTAAACGTTTACGCACTTTTACATCCCAGCAGACTCCGATCTCCCTCCTTACAGCCTCTAAACACTTAACTAGCAATCCTTTAGATATAGTTCAAGAGTTCCAAACTAGATTGTCAGACCTTTATTCCGTCCCTCCGGCAATGGATGAAAACAAAGCTGATAGTTTCTTTGCTAATATAGACTTGCCTAAAATAAATAATTTGGACTTGGAAGAATTGCAGCGGGATATTACGGCTTCAGAACTTACAATGGCTATAAAATCCCTGAGAACAGGCAAACGCCCTGGTCCAGACGGTTTTTCTCCATTGTATTATAAGAAACTGCAAACAGTTTTGATCCCTCATTTACAGGTTTTATTCAATGATTTGAAGTTGGGCCGGGTTTTTCCCACAGAATCCCTGCGGGCATCTATAGTCATGATACCTAAACCATCGACCGACCGCACATCCTGGGCCAATTACAGACCCATCTCCCTTCTCAATACAGATGTTAAAATTTTGGCTAAAGTCTTGGCTACGAGAA
Source organism: Pyxicephalus adspersus (assembly GCF_032062135.1). Lineage (NCBI taxonomy): Eukaryota > Metazoa > Chordata > Amphibia > Anura > Pyxicephalidae > Pyxicephalus > Pyxicephalus adspersus. The sequence goes on along the minus strand of NC_092862.1, from coordinate 77,030,562 downwards.
TGAACAGATTTCTAGGCAGTTTAATACATGGTGATCAAGTGGGTTTTGTCCCAAAACGCCAAGCAGGCGATAATATACGTAGAGCCCTTCAGATATTACACTATTCTCACTCTAAATCCATTCAAAGCATGATGTTATCGTTGGATGTGCGGAAGGCCTTTGATTCTATATCATGGCAGTATTTGTTCTATGCTCTTAAGCGCTGGGGCTTTGGTACGCATTTTTTACATTGGATTGAAGCATTATATGCCTCACCGTCTGCTAATGTGAAATACATGGGATATGTCTCGGCTCCATTTCCGATCTTACGAGGAACCAGGCAGGGCTGCCCCCTTTCTCCTATATTGTTTATTTTAGCTCTAGAACCCTTGGCTACAGCTATACGGGTTAATCAAGATATAGCTGGGGTAGAGGTGTATAATACAGTACACAAAATCATGCTGTTTGCAGACGATATATTATTGACCCTTACAACTCCTATCACGACATTGCCCAATTTGCACGTTACTTGATCATTTTTCAGAGGTTTCAGGTTTAGTAATAAACAATGAAAAATCAAAAGCGTTAAATATTACTCTACCAAAGTCAGTTGTTGATATATTACAATCACATTTTGGCTATAAATGGCTGGAAGTTATCCCTTACCTGGGTATTAAATTAACATCTCACCTGTCATCTATGTACAATGCAAATTATCCGCCTTTGTTCAAAGAGCTCTCAGTCATGCGCCATAAATGGCGTAATTTTCCGCTGTCCTGGATAGGTAGAATACATGCCATCAAAATGACTTATCTTCCGAAATTGTTATACCTGTTCCGTACTCTTCCAATACCCGTTCCGATGCAAGTTCTCCTAGATGAACAACGGAAAGTGTTGCGATTTGTCTGGCATCCTGGAAGACCACGGGTGCCGGATAGGACGCTGTACCGCCACAGATTACAAGGAGGGCTTTCGGTCCCCAATCTTTGTATGTATTTTCAAGCAGCTCAGCTGGCTCCTCTGGTAGCACTTCATCGATTTACTGACCCACCCATTTGGGCTACATTATATGCTGTTGAGTTAAAAACGGTATATTTATATAATATTCTATGGCTTCCCCAATCAGAATGTCCTATGGTAACTGATCCCACATTATCTTATGCCTTAGGTATCTGGGATAGAGTTAAGACACCAGCCGGATTGATGTCAGCACACACTCCTTTAATTGGTATAGTAAATTGCCCCATTTTTAAACTGGCTTACGAAAACCCCAAGGCCTTTCAATGGTGGGCTCGGAAACCTGTAAGATATGTGTATGATGTGTATTCGCTTGCTGGAGTTAAGTCCTTCACCTATTTACAGGAACACTGGAAATTACCCTCGAGTGAATTTTTCCGATATATTCAAATTCGGCACTTTCTCACAAGTTTATTATTAAGAGTGACAGATTCCCCTTTGAAACTCACCAGCTTTGAAGCCTGTTGTTATAGAGGCTCTAGTTCGGCGGGGTTGGTCTCCATGCTTTATAGCTCATTAATAAACAAAGATACTCACCCACTTTCTTATGTTAAAAGATGGGAAGAAGATCTGGGGTTGAAATTGGATGATGAGGAGTGGCGAAGGATCTGGCAGAATATAGCTATTTCTTCTTCGAATGTTATCATGCAGGAAAATGCATATAAACTATTGTTTAGGTGGTACTTTACTCCAGTAAGAGTTGCAAAATTTAGCAATGGGGGAGATCCACATTGTTTTAGAGGCTGCAAAGAACTAGGTACGTTTCGCCATATTTGGTGGGACTGTCCTGTGGTTAAAAAGCTATGGATCAGAATATTCAATTACATAAGGTCAGTCATGCATGTGTCCCTTAAGAGAGACCCTTGGATGGCATTACTTCACTGTATAGGTTCTGATTTTTCAAAACACCAGAGAAACTTACTTTCTTTTATCTTTCTGACTACGAGGCAAGTGATCGCAGCCGCATGGCGAAAACCTACGTCAAGTTTCCAAGCAGTACTATCTAGACTGTCGGACACCATGGTCTTAGAAAAAATGTCAGCTATTGCTAATGACTCTTTGCATGCTTTTTACAAGGTTTGGACTCCTTGGCTAGATCATCATACAGCTTTGGGCATAGACAGTAGACTTTTTCAAATATGAGCCATTGTAGAAAAAACCTGCAATGTCAGATTCGAGTATTTCGTTTCCTTTCTTTCTTTGTATTGTTCCCTTTGTTTGTTTTTTTGTTGTGTCCTGTTTATTTTTATTTTTTTTTGTGATATATTATGTCGGTATTTTTAATTTTATTGTTAGTATTTTTGTGGTTTTTCTTTGTATATTTTGAAAATTTCAATAAAAAATATTAAAAAAAAAAAATACACCTAATTTTATTGTTTTGGGTTTTTTATGTTCTTAAGGGATATTGGTATGATATGCAATAAAACATTCCTGCTTTCCCAGTAATATAAGTTTCAAAATAGTGCAAGCTCAGTTACATCAACCAGGGAACCATCACAAGACTGTGAATAACTGAAATACTGACATGCTTTGAAATAAATTGTATTTTGAGGATAGTATGATATATTATGTACCTTTAAAAATCAATACAAAATACTGTAAAGGTAAACAGAATAAAAGCAGAAGTATTTACTGTTGCACTTCTTCAACATATTACAAAAACAGAAACATATCAGAACCACTCCATGAAGTAAAAGTTTCTTAAAAGAAGAACATTATTTACTCATGTCCAATAAAACTACCTTAACAACTTCAGTTTTTATAACTACTTTTTTGTGTTTTCACCATATACCTGTTGTCTTTATTTTAGATAAAATTCCCCTTTCACCTTTGCATATTTTTAAAAATATTTTGAAAAAGTTGGAGTTGTATTTTGAAAAGCAGGAGTTGATGGCAACTCCTGCTATGCTACACATTTTGATTACTGGAGTTTTTTTGTGAACTCACAAAGCCTTATTTAAATTTCTTTTACTGCTTGTTAAGTATGTAAAAGAAAATGAAGAAAGAAATGGGGAAGGGGGAAGGAGAGTTTTTTTATGGCACTTGAGACTTTACAGTTAAACCAATTTTATTAACAATTTTACATTCAATAACATTTTAAGAATAAGTCTACAAATATAACATATTCAACTAACATCAAAAGTAATTAAAAAGTTTTAGTACTTGTAACCACGATCACGAGCTCATCAGTTGGCAATATTGAGTTGTGACACATGTTTCAGCCAGAAAAAAAGGCTGGCTGCGGACGATCTGCTCTCCCTAACTACCACCAACGGTTGAATCCAATCGCAATCTCACTTCACATATCACTACCAAATATTTTACCATTCTGTTATGGCATCAGGAGACAATTGATAAACTGATGTAATCTAGCAAGATTGTTGTCTATCTGTGGACTGTATGTTCTATTGATAGACTGCTGTTTCTTGTGAGGAGACCTATACCAACTTTATAACAACGTTTACTCAACGTGTGTTGTAAATTAGACCTCCTGTAGCCTGAATACATCTATTACATTATGTAGCTAACCTCTTGCAAAGTTCAACAACTAACTTGATCATTGGTGTCACCCCTGGATCATTGAAATTTTAACTTGCATCCAAGTCTCCACATCCCCTGAGGAAGCCAAAATTGGCAAAATGTGTTGGGAACGAGACTTTCTTTATTGGATCTGGTCTGTCTAAGAAACACATGTGACATACCTCAATATTGCCAATTGATGAGCTACAAGTACTAAACTTTTTAACTACTTTTGATGTTAAATGAATATGTTATATCCTTTGCTATATTCTTAATATTTTATTGATTTTAAAGTTGTTATTAAAATTGGTATTAACTGTAAAATCTCAAGTGCCATAAAAAGGCTCTCTTTTCCTCTTCCCCGTTTCCCTCTTTTCCTTCATTTTCTAAAAAATTCCGAGACAAGGCACAGTCAACAAAATAAAGAGACTCCCTTCTCTGGCACTTCTTTCCTATCTTTCTTTGATGAGTATGTAAAACATATTTGTCCATAGTCTGGGCACAGGTGCACTTTAAAAACATAACAGGTAGTTTGAATAAAAACATAACCTGTTACAATATGCTTCTATTTTAATAACTGATAATTTAGAAAAACCCAGGGTTCTCCAGAAGTGCCTAAAAAATGCCTTTTTTTTTAGCAGTTAGCATTAACATAAATGTGCCCATCAGAGATGGAAAGTGTTTTCAATTGATTGCTTTACCATAACTGAAATGTGTGTACTTTTTTAAAAAAAATTGTAATTTTTATTGGATTTTCACATAAAATAAACAAAATCGCCATCTGTAGTGAAAGGAATGGATAGAGCCTGCCTCTCACTACAGACGGTGATTCCTTATGAGATGTTGGTAGTCCCATTTTGTCCCAGTAAGATCTTTCTATATGTGCCTAGTACATATTGAGCTACCAGGATAGCTGTTATTTGTTATCTGTCTTGTTGAGTATTTCTTTCTCTCCTGCATACTTATTGAGGTGAGGATTTTGTTTTCTGTAAAGTCCTGAGGGGACCACAAAATCATGGATTTGATTATTAAACTTTGAAATCTCCAGAATTTCTCCTAAAGAAGAGGATTGTTTCCATGAAATGCATCAAGGATAACTATATAATGTGGGGACACTAACAAAATGTGATGTGTTTGTTGTTTTTAAAAAAGCTTTTTATTCCTAATGTATATTTATTTATAATAAACCTGTTTTGCTAAGAAAAATTTATGACATTGAATGTCTTGCCTGAAAAAGCCCTGTCTTTTCGTGTCCTAATTAAATTTGTTGTAAATGCTGCTTGGGATGAGGCATATATACGTGGTAACTATTTGTTGGAGGATACCAATTAGTTTTCCTATATAGTACCTGTCATAGCCTAACTAACCTCCCTCATATCCAGTCCCTTTAGCGGCAACCTAAGAGCATACATTTATGTAGCAGAACCAGGGTAGGGCGGTGCCGGGGCATTCACTCCGCTGCTTCCAGGGGCATGACATGCCAGACCTCGGAGTGTGGCCAAGGCAATACAATGTCGAATAACCGATTTGTAGGCCTCCCCCAGGGTGGAAGCAGCGAAATAGAGCCCTCCTGTACAGGCTAAATTGCTGGGTTTAACTGACTTCTGCGCAGGCTTTTGCAAAAGGTTAAACAGACGTTTTTGGTCATTTCCAAAAGGCTTCTTTATTTTAGCTTTATGTAAACAAGATAAGATGGTGCCAGTAAAGGGAATGATATTACTGCTTACTACTTTACTTCCTGTACTCATTCTCAGGGGGTTGGTGGGCAAACATTTGGTAACCCACCTATTTATTGGGGTTTCCAGATATCAAATCTTCCCCACCCAAACCCCCATTACACCAACCCCTGGCCTGCAAAATTCACCTGGCTGATTTTCTAGCCACATGTGGGTTACCAATGCAACTGGTTGCCTTTCTAAGCACATCTAAGCTACTAAAGCAGCCCTTTGTTTTTCATCTGGTCTACCAGAGTACCTGGCTGCTCTTTGTTCCCCATCTGGGCTACCATTGCACCTGGCTACCTTTCTAATCACATCAGGGCTACCAATGCACCTGGCTGCCTTTCTAACCACATGCAGGCTAGCAATGCACCTAGCTGTCCTATATTGCTCATAAGGGGCACCAATGCACCTGACCACCTTTAATTACAGAAGGGCTACTTATGCACCTAGTTGCCTTTTTAACCACATCAAGGCTACCAATGCACCTCGCTGCATATAATAGTGAATCTGACATTCACTGAAACATTCCCTAGTGGAGAAACAGGCACTACCATTGAAACACAAGGACCTAGAATATTCTAGGGGAATGTATCTGTGTTAGATTAACTGCAAGTCACAACACTTTTGTTTTCCTGTTTTGATTTATATTGTACAAGAAAAGAAGAATAGTCTAACAGATCCACAGGCTTTGCCTCCTTCAATGGTTGTATTATATGAAAATGCTCTATGGGAAAGACTGTATTAAAATTACATAATATACCTTCCTCAATAAATATGAGTGTTGACATTTTTTTTTTTTTTGCTATTAAATTTTAATTTGTGAAGATGTCCCTTTAATTAAAAGCAACTAATTAAAATTTAATAATACAATTTTTATTTAAGTGAAGTATTGTAGTAGTCTTACCATTTCTGGTGGACCCCTGGGGATGTTAGGGCTTGCAACTGTAACTCCTGTATCTATTCAACTGGACCACCACTAGTGTAAAAAAGTGTTAAAATCTTAAATAAATACTGTACCCAGCCTGATCCTAAGGAGGCCACTGATTAGCAGATGTCTTATTTAGAAGTATGAGATTTTTTTTTTAATGACTCACTAGGAACGCCTAGACTTTTATTGTTTGGACAAACTGTACAGTAAAAAAATTGCTTTTTAATGTTTCTCAGATGAAAATGAGCATTTACCCTTTGCTGTGCAGGGAGATGAATTTTAATTAATTTTACATTAACTTAAAGTTCAGCTTTAGGTCCTTTTTTACCTTTATTATTTATGTTTTTTGTGTTATCATTCAGTAAAAGTAAGAAAAAATAGAAGTGGTAGTTAAAATAAATGTTAGCATAATTTCACAGCAATTACTGCTAAATGCCAAAAATATACCTATGGAATGAAGCTACTAAACAAATGTAACCTGTGACCAGATCATGCAAAGTAAGGTGATTCTAATTCTAATCTTCAAATTCTAAACTGGCAGTAGAAGCACCTAAAACAGGCCCTCGTTCATTACTCAAACTTTAGGCATTAAAGATAAATTTCATATGCAAAGTACACAGCAGGTAAAGAACTTTTCAGTCACACTTGTGAATTGTCCATTGTCAATTGTCCACTTGTCCATTCACACTTGTGAAAATCTACTCTGTGTACTGGTGTTGCCCAACGTATTGGAGTTGAATGGTAATTATTAGTTCTGTTCAATCTCTAATGACTAATAACAGCCAATGATGCTGTTATTTATTTTGCTGTGTCCTGGGAGTGGGTCACCCCAGTTTTTCGATTCCCCCCTCTATGAAACTGATTGTTTTGGATGATATAAGTTGAAAATTTACCTAGCATGATCTAGCCAGATCTTGGAAGGTATCAAATGGAAACAACCAATTTACGTTCAAGCCAACTGTAACTGTTTACTGTGGTTTTGTAGGCCCTTTGGGAAGGTAACTTCCCATCAAAAGCACCTAAAACAGTCAGGGACTTCTTGTTTTAAAGCTCTTGTACTGTTTATTATTAATTTATAAATAGTGTCTCTAAATGTCTCTAATGTGGGCACAGGTACACCTTATGCTTGTGTATTAAACCTCTTGACTGTTTCTATAGGTGGAGGAAGAAGGGCATTCACTAGATGACCTCCATAAGAAAAACCAGGAGCACGCCTATAGGTGTTATTTCATCTTTCTGACTGTTTGTGTTATTGTAAAATGAAACATTACTCCTATACAAACTGTATTTTACACATTGAACATGCACATTTCCCCTTTTCTTCACGTTTCATTTCCTCTAAAACTCCTCCTTCTGCTCAAACAGAGAGCACAGAAAGTTATCAGATCACATTTCTGGCAAAATTAAAATCTGACAAGAGATAAAATGTATAAATTGTATTTAGCAGACCAAAAGATATCAAATAGAAAAGGTTTAGCGTTGAGGGGTAACATACTCTTTAAAGCAAATTATTAATTCTAATAAAAGACCTGTAATTTACATGCATAGACATTTTGGTGTAGTTTAATGCAGGTGACACTGCATGTAAATGTGGTATAATCACTGATACCAATATAACCAGTGGCACAATTCTCAACTCATGCAGTTTCCTTGCTATTCAATATAAAGTTTTGTTTATATTGTTTTTATGTTTTTTGCATGCAGCTTAACAGAAAAAAAATCACTGGTAGAAGGAACAATAATGATGTTCAAAATATAGTTACAATTTCACTCCTTCAGTCTAGACTAATGCAGTTTATATGGGCGGGGAAGAAGGCCAGAATCAGTAAGGACACGTTGCTAGCCCCTAAACGCATGGGGGGCTTGGGAGCCCCACATCTGAAATACTACTGTAATGTAGCAGCGCAAGTGGCACAACTCTCATTAAGTACCTTGCAGGGCGCTAGACCCCAATGGGTTGAGATTGAGAACCAGGATGGCTTCTTGGGATCTATAGATTCCCTTATGTGGCGGAGAAAACACACTAGAGGCCATGTAAAATGTCCGGCCCTGTCTCTTTTTATTCAGTTATGGGATAAATTTAGTAATCACCCAAAGCTTTCTTCCCATCATAAACCATTGACTCCACTCTGGAATAATCCGGACTTCCCGCCAGGACTAAGTCCGGCGAAATTTAACTGGTGGATTTCTAACGGTTTTAGACGGGTGAAAGACTTGATAGATGTTCGAGCAGTGCTTACATGGGACCATTTGTCCACTCAATTTGACATCCCCTCGACTGAATATTTCCGTTATAGACAATTGAACTAATTTATCACCAAGATAATTAGAGAGGCCCCAAGACCCATGCGCTCTTCGCCGTTCGAAGGCACATGCTCTTCAATAGCCTCCACCAAAGGGCAAATTACTGTTATTTATTCGGTCTTAGTTGCCCGGGACAGTAAACTGCAATATATGAAAGATTGGGAGTGCGATTTGGGAATCACATGGGACTTGGAAGTGTGCGGTGGTGGAAGCTAACTATAAAGTGGCATTAAGATGGTACCTCACACCGGCTAGATTAGCAAAAATGTTTCCTTCAGTCTCTCCTTTATGTTTCCGAGGCTGTGGGTCCAGGGGTTCCATGGTGCATATCTGGTGGTCTTGTCCGGTTGCTAGGACATTTTGGGATGAAGTATTTAAATTGATTTCCAGAATTGTACAGCAAGAGATTAATAGCTCCGTGGAAGCTGCCCTGTTTAACAAAATTGTGGTACTTTTACCGAAACCCACAAAGAAACTGGTTAGATTGATGGTATTGGCAGGCAGAATTGCATTAGCTAAAGCATGGAAGTCACCCGTGATATCCTTGGACCCCATCGCAACCAAACTGAACTGGATCATGGTGAACTACTGAACGATAGACTTACCCATACCCTAAAGAACTCACTGGAAAAATTTGAAGATATATGGGAGCCGTGGATTTCTTTTATTAGCTCATAGGCATTGATCTAAGGGGAATTATCTTTGAGTACGGTATTTTGATTATGTTGGTCTTTCGAACTTCCTCTACCACTTGCTTTTTTTTATCATTATAATTTTATCTTTCTAGAGTCAAGTACCAAACAGCTCTTATGTTAGAGATACATCATTATATTTTGGAATTTACCCAACATTTTTTCACTGTAGTTCAAGAAATGTAGGGATGAGTAAACCTCCTATTGTTATATTAGGCCTAAGAGCTGATTGATGCTATGCTTGGGAAATATGCTCCAGTATAAGTGTTCCAGTAAAATAATCATAATGATGAACTAATCATGAGTGGAAAAGATAAGTTATGCCAGAGAGCCAAAAGCATGTTGCATTTAGATTCGTCAAATAATGGAAATGGGTAAATTAAATCATGACCACTGCATTTATAAATTATAGATGTTTTTGTTATTTAGCAAACTCAAGAACAGATGGATCCTTTTTTACTTTTCTCCCGTGGCTTGTAAAAAGTTAGTTGGTGAAGTGGCTCCAATCATCCCTTTCCTATTTGTGAGTTTAAAAATTTGGAAAATTGTGCATAGATGGAAATGATCTATCCTGAAGAATATGATCCAGCATAAGATACCCATTCTACCAATAAGACACCCATTCTACCAATCCCTGCATGAAAATACTGTAAATAGGTGCCAGAATGGCTGCCATTCCAGTCCATTCAACGGCGTTCAAGTGGCTCTGTTAAAACTTTCTAGGTAGTCATAAGTCTGCTGCTTGATTAATATCAGAAATGGGGGTTCCCACATGTAATTGGAAATACATTTCTTGCACTCTCATCTTGAGATCTTTTCAGAAAATCTCGGCATGGTGAGAGAGAATTTTTTCACCAGAACATTTAGTCAATGGAGTGCCGCTACCAAGACTTATGGAATGAGAGTATGATAGCCAACTACTGCTGGATGCTGTACCATTACAATCCAGACACAGTGTACAAGAAAATTACAATCAAGCATTTTTGAAGAAACAGTGGAAGATGACTAACTCTTAGCTATAAATGTGCTTATTTCACTTCACAAATAAATGTCTTAAAAATTATTCTTCAATGAAATTGAAAGCAGATCTGAAAAAATCAGTGTGAAAAACTGGTTTAGGAAAGTGTGTTGTGATCTTTGAACTTATGGTGTTATGTGCCATTATTGCTATACAAATATATGGCTGCACTTACCAAAGATGGAAGTCCTGGCAGGCTGGCACAGTGCGGAGTAGGGTTGTATATTTTTAGTATCTCACAATATAATATGTATCGCAATACATGGCTACGAAATTATCACGATAGCAAAATGCATCCATTTGTTTCTTATGCCCCTAATATATACTCACTGATCACTTTATTAGAGACACCTTGCTATTATTGGGTTGGACCCACTTTTTCTTTTGTAATTGCCTTTTTTTTTTGTGACATAAATTCAACAAGGTATTGGAAACATTTTGGGTTATACTGACATGATGGCATCACACAGTTGTTGCATATGTGTCAGCACGTTCATGATACTAATCTCCTACTCCACAGCGTCCCATTGTTGTTTATTTGATTAAGAACTGGTGAATGCTGAGGCCAGTTCCTTTCTTGGTTGTTGCAAAATTTGTAATGCAAAAACACATACCTAATTTTGTATGCAAAAACACATACCTAATTGTTAGGACAGATCTTTTCAAGGTGTGAAAACAAAAATGTCTATATATAATGTACATCAAATAACATATCCATATACCTCTTTTCTATGCTTTATTATTTTGTTAATTAAAAAATATAAAACATCCGCCTCACATAATACAGATTACTTTCTCACCTCCTTGTATGAGATGCACATTGTACAGTATATATGTACAGTATATGTACTTATAATCCATCAGTACATGAAGTTCTCAAAGTCCAAGGCAAAGAAAAGAACTTCAAATTGTAGTTTAACTTTTGTTTGTTTGTTTTTTGCTGTGCTTTAATCTCAATGTGTCTATGATGAGCACTTTAGGAATATAAAGAGGCAAAAAGCTGTGTTGCATAAAAAGAACAATATTCTTATATCCAATATCACTTTTATAGTTGCATTACCAAATAGTAGAATTAACTTCTGTAATAAATCAGAAACTGCAGTTCAATTAAAATGGACTAAATAAAATAACAGATACTAAATACACACATGGGAGACATGTGCCCAATCACATAAAATACCATATACAATATACTTATTACCTCTGCTTATTTGAACCATTTACATTACAGGGATAATCTGAATTCTTTTACATTACTAAATAGCTATGACAGGCAAAATCAGGTACATATAATTTATCTGTGGCAGTTTCAAAGCTAATAAACTTTTGAACAGAGGTCATAATGGCACTCCCACTATCAATGTTGGAAGGGTACAGGATGGCGGACTTTCTGCCCTGTAGCTTTGAAATAATTAACAATGCTCTGAGACTAAAGTCTAGACCTAATAGTCTTTGTGGACCTCAGCATTATATTCCAAATACCTCCCTACACCCGAGATCCAGAGCAGCACCCTACCCACCAGTGCTCTTTTATTCTACAACCATTTTAGCTGCTAGTAGCCTTTAGTAAATAAAAGATTATTCTGTCATAGTGGTATTCAGGAAGAGTGTTAGCACCTTGTTTTTCTAGTCTGGATGTATATTAGTGGGGGATGTCACTGGAAGAATTGTGTTCATTTTTCTGTATATCAGCAGATGATATGTAGACATTTCTGGGACAGAAGGAGCAGGGTTGGAAAAATGCTCTCCATCCCTCTGCCAGATAACATATTCAGCATTTAACATATATTCCTTGAAACATAGATCTCCCTGAAATGCAAAAAAGGGACAATTATATGACCATAATAGTTTTTGATCCTTTAACAGTGGTGTTTTACTTCTGAGAAGTAAATCTGTGGAAGAAAAGTATTCCCTGTGTCTGCCATCTAATGTGCCCTCTAATATTCCTAGACTCATTGACGACCTATAAAATGTTAGATGCCTAAAAGGATACAGAAACATAATGGCACTTTTGTAAGCACAATGTAAATTACATCTTTGGCATTGATATCTATTCCTATTATTATTGGCTCTTAGTGTTCTTTGTAGGTTTTTTTCTACTAAAGACCAAATGCAGAAACAAACACTAATGCCTATTTCCCTATTTTTTCCAGCTACATTAAAAGTTTAAAAAAAAGAAGGCATACACAGAATGTAAGATTCACTTCATTTTTTCATCACTATTGCCAAGGTAAGACATATCTATTATTAGTAAACTAGTAAATGCTAGCTGAAAAAATAGAAAATATATTTATTTCTTTCATTAATAGGTAAAGCAAAGAAATCTAGGATGGAAACAACTACTTTTGATTATACATCCGATTATGATCCCTTTATAGTTACACCATGCAACAAGGAGGATGTTAAAATGTTTGTAACTCTTTTTACAAACATTTTAAATTCCTTGATTTTCATTTTTGGGATAACTGGAAATTGCCTTGTCCTCTGGATTATAATCACTTATGAAAGTCGGGAGTCACTAACAAACATCTTTCTTTTTAATCTGTCAATTGCAGACCTGATTTTAACATCCTGTTTGCCATTTTTTTCCATCTACCAAAGTCAAGGATGGGTATTTGGGGCTGTGGCTTGCAAAGTATTCAACATCCTATTCTCCATTGGATTTTACAGCGGACTTATTTTTGTAACATTTCTTACGTATCATCGTTACCTTGCAGTTGTGGATCCCCTGTCGGCTTTAAAAGCCAAGAAGCCTTTCTATGGAGTCCTAATAACTCTGCTTGCCTGGGTAATAAGCATAGCTGCTTCAGTCCCTGTGATGATTTTCCAAGTGCATAGTACAAATGGTGATCTTAACAAATGTGAATATAATCAAGTACTCCCTGTGTTGGTAAGCCACTACCAACAAAATATTTCCTTTCTATTTGCCTTGTCATCCATCATATTCTGTTACTATAAAATTCTAAGGACATTACAGCACTCTCGATCACAAAGGAACCACAAGCCAGTTAGACTCATCCTTTTTATTGTTCTGGTATACTTTCTCAGCTGGACACCATATAATATTGCCATCATGTTACAATCATTTCACCATCAACAATTTCTTATGGAATGTAATTTCATTAAACGTATTGACTATGCAAAATATGTCAGTGAAAAATTAGCACTTTTGCATTGTTTCCTTAACCCTATTTTATATGCTTTGGTTGGGATCAAATTCAGAAGACACCTAAAGCACATGATGAAATGTTTTTACCCTTGTAGACATGAAGAGGTACATGGGACTCGAATTAGTTCCCATGACCACGATCACAATCGAATAGACTCTGTTTACTAACCCAAAGTATTCAATGTGTTTCCAAGGACTAAAAAAAATGAAAAGGCTGTTAAGTGTTCTTAGGTGTAAACTTCTCATATATATACATTCTATATCTGTTATACTCTATATATTCTGTACTATTGAAGATTCACATTCCTTTTCTCATCAGAAACATAATAATATCATGGAAATTATTCAAAACTGATTAATATGTATCTTGTTCTTAATTGTTTGTTTCACCACTGTATATTTTTCTTTCACAAAATAAAGACAACCTGAAAAGCAATCAAATTATAAATGGTCATGTTGTATTACCTATCCCAAAAATAAATCTAAAGCTATAGATCAGTGAACATGATTGTTTCTACATGAGTGAAATGCTTTTTAAGGGAATGTATCACTAATAAAAGATTGTTTAGATCGATGGTAGTTTGCTAATGAACTCAGTAGCTTGTGTAGGTTGTCTATATATAGGTTACAATATAATCCCAAATTTGTTGCCTAAGTGTAATGATATTGATTTTCTAGATATAGAACATTGTTGAGTCAAACTGATGCAGCTTATAGTGTTGGTAAATACAGAAATGTTGAAGAAAAAAATCACGTTATCTACTGCTAGGTACTGAATATCAATATAGCAATGTCAACATAACAGAATAAGGTGTTTAGCCTTGTTTCAATGTGCTCTTGTTTTATGTGTAGAAACGTTTGGTTTTGAAGCAACCAATAAACGTGCTTTCCTTTAATCCCTTTCATTTTAAATTCTAAATGGTTTCCATTAACAAGGTAAACCACATATTAATGCCACTGTAGTCTTAAATTGCCATAATGGTCAAAAAAAAATATATGGATTTATATGCCCCTCTGTTGAGCAAGTAAATATAAAAATAAAATTAAATCAGAATGTAAAAAATAAAATTACACAAAAAAACGATGCATTTAGCGGCAAAAACATATTGTGTGTAGGTGGGTTTATAGAGGCAGTGTGTCAGATCCGTCAGCTGTGTACTCACACAGCTGTTTTCACATTTATTTATTTTTCGAGCACCCAGAGACCTTCAGTTATCCTACTGGATATACCATATATAGTGTGTGTTGAAGGTTTTTCCAGTGCATTTCTGCTGCACAAAGGCAAGCCATTCCTTGGTATTTACTCCCTTTTCCCAGAACAGCAAAATAGGCTCTTCAAAGCTTTAGAAACTGAAGCTGGCGTGTGAATGAAGTAATATGTGTGTGGGAAGCAGAATTAATTTAAGTAAAGGAATTTGAACGTTATTGTTAGTCTAGATGAAATCCTTTTAGTTTTCTGCAGAACCTTACTTAGTAAAACAAAACATTTAGGGTCACCATTTACAGCCTAATCTCTGCAGTGGGTGGTCAAAAGTTGCATGCTGTTTGTATAGACTAATTACCTAATTAATTTGTATAATACTTTAATTAAGCGTTAAAACCAAATGCTTAATTTTATGCCACTAAATGCTAGCTGTAATATACTGTGTGTTTTGACATCTTCATGACAGCCATTTTTATAATAGCCTGGGCTATGAAAGCTCATTCATGCACTCAAAACTGACAGTCTAGGCTTGCCTCTCCTATGCACATCAGTAAAGCTAGGCTAGGTATTAACAAGTGCATACCAGAAGCACTCCAAAACCTGACATTTTGGAGATGCTCTGCTTCTTCAGTCACCTAGCTATCACAAAGTTGCTTTTTGATTTTTAGAAAAGATTTTTTTTGCTTGCCCAGTTTTTGTATAGTTTTTGTGCTTCCAACACATCACCTTCCAGGACTGACTTACTGCTAATATATACCGCCACTTAGTAAGTGCCATTGTAAAATGAAAATTCGTCAGTGGTTTTAATGTTTACACAGTTCATGATTCACAATGTTATTTTAGGAACTCTGGTTCACTCCCTCAACCCTAGAACATTTCTGTAGATTAATATTTAAAAATTCATTGATAAGGTAGAGGAGGTTTAAACTTCAATCAGGTATTTCTTTTTCCTGTCTCCCATAAGAAAGATTTCTCTTCACTTTCTAACATTATTACATTTGCACACATTGGAAAATGTCTCTTTACTTCTTGCTGTACTGCCAACTCTAAAAATTTGGGACTCAAATGTAATTTCTGTAACCTTGGCAAATAAACACCAGCACCAGTCGGACTACACCAGCAGTGGCACAGATCACAGCAGAAATCTCTCCTTCTCCCTACAATACAGAAGCTGAAAAGTGTAAAAATCTATGTAGAAGCAGACATTTCCTTGTCTGTGGAGAAAAGCAACTAGTATTAGTAACTAGTAAAACGTACATATATTTATCTGCCAGCAACGTAGGACACAGAATTGTAATGGTTTGCCTTTTGAACATTTTTTAACTAAACTCAATGCACGTGTTTTGTAATGGCAAATGAATGAACAGTCGCTTAAAGCTAAAAATTGTATATGCCTTTTTAGTTTATTCTTTAGGGCAGCCAAAAAAAATATTGGCCAATAGATTTCTGTGGCTCCTGGTGTACTCAGGAAATATGAGGAGACGGCTTTAAAAACGTTTTGGACAAAAGCAATTCTCAAACAGGTTCTTGGGGAACCCCATAAGATTATAAGATGTTGCTTGCATGTGGAGAAGTGGAAGATGACACTCCTGGGTGCCTGGTGATGCCTACATAGTGGTATTATTTTTATTTTAAGGAAGTGTAAATGGTATGACAGCATGTGCGGAAAAAGAATATAACGAGCATCAGTTGCCAACCATGGAGAAAATTTTGGTGGTCTACGGAACTGTCCCCCATATTAACACAACCCACCCACTCTTCCATTGCAGGCTCAGACCTGCTTGCTAAACATCCTGGGGGGACAGTAGCGCAGGGCTGCGAATACAACTACTGTCCTCCCAGGATGTTTAGCAGGTCTGAGGCTGTGATGGAAGAGTGAGCGGGTTCTGGCATCATGATATCACTCTGGGGAAAGTTTCTTCCCCTTTAAGTGACACACAGCTCCCTGCGCATATGCAGTCTGGATTAAGTGGATTTAGTGGTTTGTGAGGTTCGAAAGGTTGGCGACCACTTATAAAAAAGGCAATAAAAGTAGTGCAGAAGTGCAGAAAGTATGCTTGTTGGGAGTATGAGTTGGAGATGAGTGTGGAGGGTATGATTGTTGATAATATGTGCAGAAAAAAGGAGCACAGGTAATTATACAGTACACAGTATCTGCAAGAAACAAGTGCACATATTAGGTTAGGCAATGTGTGCACGAGAGGAGTATGGAGGATATGATGGTAAGCAACATGCTCTTATAGGAAATGTATGCGAGCAGACAGTATGCTCAATAGAGGAATGCAGATCTTCCCATATATTAGCCACTTAAAGAAAGTGCTGTCAAATATTCAATATGTCTAGATCAGAATCAACATGAGAGAAGCAGTTAAAGATCTGCAATAAATGTTGCTAAAATACTTTTTAAAAATAAAGTTTACTTATAGGGATTGTTTTTCTACTAACAAAACTACTTACATCTAAGTTAAAGAGCAGAAAATACCTATCATATATTAATGTGTTTCACTTCCATCTGTATACAGTAGTGAGACCGATACTGAGCAACCACCACAAAGCTGGGAGACGGTGTGTCTCTGTCACAGACCTCCAGCTGGTTGGTAATTCTGTTTTTTTTTGGAGGAAGAGAAAACTGGATGTGATAAAAACATAACACTTATATAGGTGAGTTGAAGGTTGATTGTTCATCATGCTCTTTGTACGACCTTTGTATTACCAAGAAGTAATAGATGCACAACTGTATGGTGGTATTTACTACATTGTACTGGCTAGCTATTGCTTTTTTTGGGGATCTCACTGGAACTTGGTTAAACAGGAAAGTTGCATTGGTACTGATTAAAAGATATACCATCCTTATAATCTGTATACAAAAATTGTATGAAAACCCTATGCATGACCTTCCCTTATTTGTTCCAGTTTAATATGGTAAATAAAATGCAGAAAGGTTTTCTTATATCTGTTCTGTAACTGCAAAAACCGTGTTAGGAGTCCTATCAAGTTATTTTGTGGACTATTGAACATCATATCCTTGTATAATAATTACACAGTGGGTAGGTATTCAATAATTCACATAAAGAACCAGTTAGGGTAGAAACACAGATGGCAGGTGATAGGGCTACAGAAGATCTTCCCTCTTATCACCAACTCATATGTAGAGGTGTTCTGAAACCTTTACACATTTCCTGTCCTTAGGGGACAATGATAGCTCTCCCCAGATACAGTTTAGTGATGAATTGTAAGTTTCAAGAATTGTAAAAATATAGAATTGTTTTTTGGGAGGCTTTTAGGTTTTTAGGTATCCTATTGGCAGTTATTGAACACTAATATTGTAAGCATATCTGTGTTTCCATTAGGGGTAGAACACAAAACTCTGCTGAGCTGGGTTCTGATAACATGCCACATGTATTAGTGGTGTCATTAGTTTAAATGACATGCCAATGTGCTAGTCCATTGTAGTTCTGATACACATGCATTGCAGTAAACTATATTGTAGAATAGTGCACTACTGTGGTAAGGTGCTCCACATGGGAAAATGCTACATGTCCGCTTTGGGGTGTTCCCAGCTTATTTATTAGAATGGTGCTGGCCTAATGCAATGCACAGTAACACCAACAAGCTATTATCTAAAAGGACGCTCAATCTTCTCGAAAAAAAAAAACATACTTTAACTCACCAAGAAGCTACCTATTGAGTATCCAGAGACAATCTCACTCTTTCATTTCGAAATATGCCCCCCCCCCCCCCCATAATACCAAAAATATTTCCTAAAAAATATTAACATAATATTTGTGTGCAGCTAATTGGGTATTTCATGTGAGCAGGCTCAGCAAAGGAGTGCTGGCCATATTGTGGAAGTAGGTGCAAATGTTCTGATTATCGGTAAACATTTTCTAATGTATGTAGACAAATAAAACAAACACTTTAATGAATATTTGCTAGGAAAATCATGGAAAAGAGTTTTGTCATAAAAAAGAAAGGTGCACCAGAGAGCTTTAGGGATCCAGGGGATTGAAACTACTATAAGGGTTGGTTTTCCAGTGAAGCAGTGAGGACAAAAAAAGAACTTAGTCTTCAGTCTTTTCTTTCAAAGTTTGGCCTTTGCAAAAACATTTTTTGCGATGGGTCCAAAATTATGGCTCCTTTCTAGCTACAGATCCACTTTGTGTTCCCCCTGCTGTCACTCTAAAAGGTTAGGAGTACATGACTAGGGTACCTCGTACCTTGCCTTCCAACTCCCTTCCCCCCAAACCCGCACTTA
>NC_092862.1:76925453-77011248 GCF_032062135.1 Pyxicephalus adspersus | reverse complement strand
CTTCCACCAAACCTCAACCGCCACAGCATACGGGTGGGACACCTCACACCCGCATGCCCCTCCACACCCGGATTGCTCTTTGTATCCCATCTTGCAAACCAAGACACCACAAGTCTATGCCCACATCATTCAAATGCACACCATCAAGTCTCAAAAAACGCCCCGTATCTTCCTCCAACTCTCTATGCCTCACAACCACACCCCCATTCCTAGCCACGAATCTCCCAACCTCTTTATTAACCTTAATCCTGGCCTTGTTAATACCCACAACAGACCTCGCCCCCCTCCAGACTGACCTCGCCACCATGTCTGACCAAATAAAAACCGTCCCAGGGAATTCTAACTTCAAACGCAAGAAATCCAACCTCACATCTCTAACCAATCTCTTCATGGCCCTCTTACCTAGATCGTTCCCTCCAGCATGCATCACCACGACGTCCGGCGCTCTATCCAGCGCTGCACAGCATCTGATTTCTGGGACCATCCTACTCCACATCATACCCCGCACACCAATCCAACGAATTAATGCCTCAGCCCGTGAAAACCCCAGCTGCCGACCATCCGGCCGGACCTCCGCTCTCTTTGCACCCCACCAGACGTAAGAGTGCCCGACTATCCACACCAGACAGCTGCCAGAACCTGCAAAAGACAAATGAATGAACAACACATGTTCCCACGCTGTGCCCCGTTGCACCCCCTTCACACACACCCCGTCCTTCAAAACACCCCACCACAACCACCCCTTACAACAATTGGGGCCTAACGTACCAGCGAAACCGGTTGGATTCCCACCTCCCAATCTTCTTAATGACCTCATCCCCTAAGCCCCATCTAGCTGCCTCCGTAGCTGCCCCAATCCTAAAGGAATGGGAAGAAAATGCTTCCCCATCCAGCCCCAACGACCTCAAACATTCCCTAAAAACCGCCACAAATTGGAACCTGGACAAAAATTCCCCATTCTCATGCATCAATAACGGACCCCCCCTAGCACCCCTGACCGGCAACAATTCTTCTACTGCCGCTACCGGGCAAACCACAGATACCCCCTCCAACTTGAACACCCTCACCAGCATACCCTTCCCCGTTTGATCAGTTTTGGACCGCCTAATCCACATACTCACCATCTCCGCTGTACACACCACGTCTTCCACCAAAACACCTCCAGGGCGAGCTTTTGTCGGACTAACCAGCTCACCGACCCGCATGGCCCCAAAAAACGCTAAACAAAAGGCCCCCCTAAACAACACCCGCTCATATCCAGTAGCACACACTGAGTCCAATCGCCCCACCAACCGCTGCAGCAAACCAAAAGATACTGGCTTCCTCCTGTCCTGCTGCCTAGCACCCCTCCTGTACCCCTTCAACGCCTGCCGCACAATAAAATCTTTTGTCACGTCACGCCACCCCTGCCACTTGAACCAAAATGCCATTCCCGCCATCATTCGAATAACCATGGCCACCGATACACCCTGCGAAAATTCCCTAGCCAACCAATACAAGAGCACATGCAAAGCATCCCCCGCCTTGCCCCCTAACCCCAATTGCCCCCACAAGGCCTCCAAGTCCTTCCACACCGCCGCATAAGCCCTCCAAGTACCTGCACCCACCGACCGCTGAATCAAACCTGTTATAATCCCAGTGCAATCCCCCACAAATGAACCGGACAGGGGTAACCGTAGGGGTCCGCTTCTGGCGCCAACTCGCGAAATCTGTCCCACTGTAAACGAGACAAATCATCAGCGATGACATTGTTAACCCCTGGAATGTGCCGGGCAAATACAAAAACATTATGCTGCATACATCTGAAAACCAAGTGCCGCATCAATCTAATTGCGGGCACCGAAGACACCGAAAACTTATTCACCGCCTGTACCACCCCCAAATTGTCGCAGTGAAACCTAACCTTTTTATTAGCCAATTCCCCCCCCCCATAACTCCAGCGCCACAACTATAGGGAACAATTCCAACACTACCAAGTCCCGAACCAAACCCCCCGTTACCCAGGATTCCGGCCAGACCCCCGCACACCAGCGCCCCCCAAAGTATGCCCCAAAACTGGCAGCTCCTGCGGCGTCCGTAAACAATTCCAGATCCACCGCCTCCACCGGCCCATGCAACCAAAGGGCTCTACCATTATATGAATCCAGAAACTCCTTCCAAACCCCAAGGTCAGCTCTCACTTCTTTAGACAATCGAACAAAATGGGACGGCGCCTTCACTCCCGCTGTAGCCGCCGCCAAGGGCCTGCAGAAAACCCTACCCATCCTAACAACCCGACATGCAAAATTAAGCTTCCCCAGCAAGGATTGCACCTCCCGCAAGCGCATCTTACGCCTGCCACAAGCCCAAGCCACATCCCCCCGAAGATCCGTCAATTTTTCCCGTGGCAACCGGCTCTCCATGGCCACCGTGTCCAACTCTATCCCCAAAAACGTCAACACTGTCCCGGGCCCCTCAGTCTTCCCCTCTGCCAATGGAACCCCAAACCGCGCCGCCACATGCTGCAATGTGGCTAACAAGACCCTGCACACCGAACTTCCAGGCGGACCAATCACCAAAAAATCATCCAAATAATGAATGATCGAATCTACCTCCGCCACAGACCGCACTACCCACTCCAAGAAGGTGCCAAACTTTTCAAACAAAGCGCAGGAAATAGAACAACCCATGGGCAAACAACGATCAACAAAATATGCCCCCTCCCATTTACAACCCAGCAGACGCAAGCACTGTGGGTGAACAGGCAACAACCGAAAAGCAGCCTCAATATCTGCCTTTGCCAACAACGTTCCCCGCCCATACCTCTGACCCCATGCAATCGCCGCATCGATAGAAGTATAAACCACCGAGCACTCCTCTGGCCGAATCCCATCATTCACCGATCCCCCCGGCGGAAAAGACAAATGATGTATTAGGCGAAACTTACCCACTTCCTTCTTGGGCACTATGCCCAGTGGTGATACAATCAAATCCTCCAGCGGCGGCTCCTGAAAGGGACCATTCATCCTCCCCAGACTTACCTCCTTAGCCAGTTTTGCTGCAACCACCTCCGCATGCCGCAGCGCCGACTGCAGATTCTTGGATTCCTTGGCAACCCGCCCTACCTCGCTTGGAATCCAAAACCCCTCCGCAAACCCTGCCTCCAGCACTCTAGCCGCCTCCCTGTCAGGGTACCTACCTAAAAAGGGGCGCATCCTTTCTATCCTCACTGGCGTCACCCCCTTTTCCACCAGCATCACCTCCCCTCCCCGCCCCCGCCTTGAAACAGTGCGAGAGGCCATGGGATCCACCACACCTGGAACACTCATGTTTAAATCGGCATCCTCCCCCAAACTTACAAACTCCTTCGTTAAAGAGCCAGCAAAGCCCTTTCTTTTTAGTGGCCGACGCCCCTCCTGTTTGCTGAACGCAGGCCCCCCCTTGAAAAAACTGCGCACCCCCACCGCCTACCACCCTCGGACCGGACATCAGCTTCATCCAAAGCCCAATGTCCTTGTGATCCCAGCGCAAGGACTGCCTGACCGCCTTCCTTTGGCGAAACTGCTCGTCATAACGCAGCCATGCGATCCCGCCAAACATCCGGTGAGCCTCCCTGATTGTGTCCAAGTAACAAAACAGAGACGCACACAACTCAGGCTGCTTTTCCCCCAACACACTTGCCAAAATAGTGGACATGAATGGCACATGAACAATAACTGTGTACTGTAGTCTTCTTCATGGGTAAATAAGGCATCCCCCTGAAAATAAGCCCTAGAGTATATTTTGGCCTTCCAAAAAAAATAAGACAGTGTCTTATCATCGGGGAAACAGGGTATGCTGACAACAGCAAATCAAGTTTGCTGACAAGTATGAAAAAATGTTTATTCTTCTGCATTTATACATTTAACATTTCCAGTCCATGGATAATCCATTTTATGTGTCATGTTATATTACTAAAAGGCGCAATGATATTTGGGGGGACCAGGATCTGTGCATCACACAGGACACAGATATACAGTCCAAATTCAATAAGAGTCTTTTATTTAACAAAACATTAGCTTTTGTCATCATACAAGAAAGTAAAAGTTTTGCCTTCTTTCAACAAAATAGTAACAAAACAAGCATTAAACCTAAACAGGCCAAAATTGGCAATAAGGCACTCACACTGTAGTCCCAAACTTGGGGTTTCTAGCTTCTGCTGCAGGGGTTCCTTCCATTGTGGTCCCAGAGTCTTTGCCCCAAGCTCTGCTAGCATGTTACCACACCTGTACATTCTTATCCACTAAGGTAACACACACTCTCCCAGTTCCTCTCCCAGAACTTCCTATGAATATAAAGATCCACCTGCCAGCAAAGTTACCCCCCACACACCAGGACATGTGTCCACCTTTGGGGTGGAATGAAAATGCCCAACCAACCTTCCCTTTTATTATAGAGCCCAGGTCCCTGAAGCAGTTTCTATGAAACTTGCAAGTATCGGTTGCTCTACTAACCCTTTCCCAGTACCCCGCTACCTCTAAAAGGGGATCAGAAGCCAAAAATGTGGAAAACAAATGCCCATCCAAAGCCCACCCTTGAATTTCACCCTTGCAAATGTTTCATTTGTTTTAAAGCAAATGCATTAACAGTAGTAAAAGCATTATAATACAGTTGTTGTAAGCCCAAACAACCACTATATCAGGCCTAAAACTTGATTTACTGAAAAAGATAAACAAGCCAATTTGTATATCAACTTCCATAAACAAGCTCAGAGTTAGGTAACAATATGAATACAGAATTATAATATGCAGATTTCTTTTATATTATTCCTGTTTGATATATAATGTATATGTTTAACTGTAAAATCCACTTTAATTTCAGTACAGCAGCTGGTGACATGCAAAATAAAAATGCTGTGTAACACAAACATTAACTCCATTTTCTGCACAGTAACATCTCTAATTATGGTATTTTTTTATTTACACTGTTGTCTTGTTGGTCTTGGTCAAAATCAAGCTATATACAGGACAATGTCTTTCCAGCCTAATACAGTAAAAAAAAATGAAGGCTGGTGCAAAAAAGGGAAGTAAAGAAGAGAACAACATTTATTCCCATGCTATTTAGCCCTTTTGTACAGAAAAAGAGATTTTATGAGTTTAATATTTGTGTGGGTGTATATAAGCTGGAGCCAGACAGATCAAAATGTCTTTATGAATATTATGTTCTCAAGACCCAAAAGAAAAATGAAAAAACAAGGCTTAGTTTCAAAGGACAATAAACACATATTTATTCTGAATGCATAATTTTAATTTATGCTCATATTACATATGTATGAGTGAAAGTACCAGGTATACCATGGTTAGAACTGCTTGGCATGACAGAAAGTCTGATTTATTTACTCATTAAAAATCAGGAAACATTTCTACATTCATCACCATCTTCAGGAAATTTGTGACTAGGGTTTGAATCTTGTTACCCGCAGTTCTTGTTTATTCAAAGTGAATTTACAATTGAATAAAATTACCATTCTTAGACCATGGCAGTGTTCTATTATTTAAATGTATTATATTCAGAAAAGAATGTTTACTCAAGTCTGTTCATGCAATCTTGATTGATGAATGCCATTAGAATGATTTGAAATAACTATCATATTTCACGTGTTTCCTACAGGGGATCTAAAAGAAAAGATTTAGCATTCCCACAGCCATCAGTTAGTACCGAAATTCCAAACATTTTGTAGTCTGAAAACTGTTGTAGTACAGATAATATTCAATTTTACCAGTGCTAATATTAAACATATTCAGAATAGTGACAATAGACAGTAATGTGTTAAAACCTAAATATTAATTTTATTGCTGCAGGTCTCATCCAACCCCTCAATGATGTCTTGTCTATCCCTCTTTGCTTGGCTATTCACAAAAAAATGCTCTGCTCTGCCTGTGCCCAGAGCTAGGCTTGAATAAACAAGAAAAAGGATATTTGACTTAGGTCTTAAAATGATCTACAACTAAAGGGGAACATCTCAATAAAAAAGATTTTTATAAAACCATCATAAGACATGTTTCTAAAACTGTAAAATACCCATATGATGATATGATATGATGATATAGGTCATGACTGTGTAAGGTCAGAGTTTAGTTTCGTTCCCTCCATATATACCTCCTCTTTTACCAACCTTAAATAAGGCAACAAAACATTAGCGGGTGTGGTACAATTGGCCGTTCGGCCATTTTATTAATATTACATAATTTAAGTTTACTACATATAACATTTCATATTAACTTAAACTTCACACCATTACCAATTTTAAAAATTTTAACAACCATTCCAGTTACCAGTCTTCGAAGACATACCATTACCACCATTATCAACCACCAGGTGACCTGCACTTTGACATATCTGGCTCAAACCCACCGCCTCAAACACTATATAATGCATCCAACTCCCCGAACTATTACCCTAATTATTCTGCCAATTCCATTCCTTCGGAGACCCATACCATAGAAAGCTCTTCTTCCCATTTAAAGCCAATTTTCACACAACCCCGTCGTCGAGGACCTCTACTGCCCCACCAACTTCTCTTAATCTCAGGCCGGGAGAAAGGTGTGGGATAGGGGTCTCACCCTATCCCACACCTTATATTCTTAATGCCCACCTTTTATTTTGATAAATTGCCCTATGCCTTATCTTTTTAAATCATGCCACTTTTTTCCACCTATTAAACCCCACCACTTCCCTTAAACCTTCCCCCCCCACCCCCCCCAGTCATGTTGGCCATCGGCCCATTTTTTATTTTCTTTTGCTTATGGCCACTCTTTCTTCCTGTAAACAGAAAAGAAGGTGAAGGCTCAGGACCAGAGCTGGCTTTAGGGGAATAAAAAGGGCATCTAGGTTTTGTCTTTGCAAAAAGTAAAAGGAGCACTGGGTGACATGTAGAAATATTTTTAGATCACCAAATACATTCCAGTTTCACCATAGGGCGTTTCAGTTAGATATTTTTCCAAAGCAACTGCAGCCTTATTTGAAAAAGCATATTTCAGCCAGGAGCTGCATAATGGGACCCTTGCAGGGGTCCAACAACCCCACAAACCCCCTGCTGTGTCAAAGCCAGAGCTCTCCAATCAGTAGGAAACATAAGCATGATTGCGGGGGTGTGTCAAATCTTTGATTCCTCACTGAGAGCAAGGGTCATAATCTACAATCTCATACAGAGGATAGCCTTTTCTACCCTGGTTGCTTACTAAATAAAACAAACTGGAAAATGTCTCTGTTTTGATGCACCTAGAATGTATTTAGCTTAATTCAAATGAAAGGACAATGGACCTTTAACAGATTAAACTCAGAATATGTATCATTTCTTGTATCCACATTGTTTTCTCTTGCATCTGTAGTGCAAGATTTAATGGCTCCTACTCCCTTTACATATTAAAACAGTTTATCACACACTGTATTTTTCAACAATAGTGCAAAACTACTATGTTGAGTTCTGATTCTAAATAAAACGAATGCTATTAAAGTCATTTTTAATTTTGATGAATTCAATTGAGGAGGTAAAAACTACATGGAAAAATTATGGGCCTCCATCTAAATTAGGTTGACCTGGGTTTGCTATTTCCTCTATTTTCTGATATCTTATCGTTTCTTGTGGATCTCACATACAATCAAGAGAAAAAGAAAGTACACTCTTTTTCAATTCTAACGATTTACTTATAAAGGAAAAAAAATCCCCTGGTCCTTAACATATGTTAAAGTTAGGTAGATAAAACCTCAAAAATGTCATTATTTATGTAAAATAGACTAAATTGAAATGCAGAAGCAGTGTGTGAAAAATACACCCTTACCACTTCCATAGGAATTAAGAGGGTATGTCAGGCACTGCTTATCAAATGCATTTCATCAACAAGTGTGACCACCTCTGTAAAAGCAGTTTGAAGGTCTGGAGCATTTGGTTGTGTGCTAACAAAATGCTATGGAGGAAAGGTATGCCACATCCCCACGTAGCCCTTTTTTATTCTTTTTTTCTATTGTATGCCTAAGAAAACCTTTTGTGCTGCTCTATGGATGCCTAATCTGAACTCTGGACAGATACAAAGGACACAAAATAATGGAGCTCTTTAAACAGTAGTACATCATACCATGTAATTCTTTGGTACCTAATTTTGACCTCAAATCAGCCCTTTACAGTAAAGCATTGTGTGGTTGTAATTTGCCTGAGTATCTAGATTAAAGCTTACCATTGCTACAACAATGCTTTCATTTATTTGGAGTGAAGGCTGTTTCAATTCCTGGTCAGCACCAGTCACCCAATCTAACACCACAGTCTTCACCTTTAGTAAACCCCCGCTCAGCCTTGTGAGACAGGTTGCGTCTTTCTCGGTCTCGAGTGCGCCAGCGCTCGGTTGCCCCCAGGACTTACTGCGCACGGGATGGTGTATGGGGATGGGCTGGCAGCAAGCCAGGGGCCCACAGGTAAAGCAGTACCAAGATTCCAACAGAGAAAAGTACAGAATACAGAGCAGAGGTCATACACAGAATATCCGTCCACAAAAGGAAGTACACAAGGGCAAAACACAAGCGGAGTCAGGGTCAGAGGCAAAAGGTCAGTCAAGGTTGACCTCTAGAATCCCCTTCAGTTGTGCACAGCCTACCAATGGATGCTGGGGATGCCATAAATCCATCAGGCTGCACAGCTAAAGGGAAGCGGAGGCTGCTGCTAATGACATTGCTGGACAGAACAAACGGTGTTTTATACTGCGATGGTGCACAGCACAAAGTTGCCAGACAGATGAGCATTTCCTAACATGTATAGAGAGAAAGATGGTCAACACCATGTATGGAAGAAAAAGAACCATACCTGGTCACCTGGAGAACAGATAATGGTAAAGTAGGAAAGAAATTCAACTTCTTCATGGGGGAAAGAGAAGAGTACCTGGTCATCTGAATAACTGGTTAAAATATGTGCTTTACGTAGACTTTAAATTATTTCCTTTTTAAGGTGCCTTTGTATAAAGAAAATCATGTAATGCTGAGGTGAACATTTACAGCTGCAAATACTGTAGTACAAAGAGTTTCCAAATGTTTCCTTAGTTATAATAGATCTGCCTCTTCTACATATTTGTCAATGAACAATTGACCCTGCACTTCATTGATATTCTACCACTGACCTCTGCTTGTCTTGAACACGTCTTTCCTAAAAATGTACAAATGCCTCCCTAACCTGTAAACTATTTTATGTGAACACATTTCTCTGTAAACATTTTTAAGGCAGTGTCCCTCCGTACATTTTACTTCATGTAATCCAGGTCTATAAACATGCCTTTTCCTAGATGCAAAGGTTTTACAATTTTTTTAGCTGTGTATGAGGACATTTATTTGGATCTGCCCCTTCTACAAATCTTTTAGAAAACTCATTGTTGCTGTGCTGATTGCTTTGGGACAACTGTAAAGCAGGAAAGAGAAGTGTTCCCCTTTATGGAGGACAGAGAGCAGTACCTGGTTGTCTGGAGCACTGAATTTGAGTTTAGCATGGAAACTATTTCATTTTCATTGTAAAGGTGCCTCCCTGCAAAGTTTTATGTCATGTAAAGGTACTTTTGTACCATGACATGGTAGTGTGCCTCTCTATCATTTAAAGTCTATGAATTATTATTATTATCTCTCGTCTGGACTACTGTAACATTCTTCTCTCTGGTATTCCACTAACCCGACTCTCTCCTCTACAATCTATTATGAATGCTGCAGCCAGACTCATCCATCCTTCCCTCCGCTCCTCTTCCACTGTATCTCTTTGTAGTTCTCTCCATTGGCTTCCATTTCACCTTAGAATCAAATTTAAGCTCCTGTGCTTTGCCTTCAAATCCCTACACAGTTATTGTCCCACTTACATCTCTGACATGGTTATAAAATACTCCCCCTGCCGCTCTCTCTGCTCCTCTAATGACCTACTAATGACTTCCTCACTCATAACCTCATCACACGCACAGATAGAAGACTTCTCTAGGGCTGCTCCAACTCTCTGGAATGGTCTTCTGCGTCCTATTCGGCTTGCTCCTTTTTTACTGCTCATTTAAAAGAGCGCTCAAAACCCATTTTTTCAAACTTGCCTACCCATCTTCTATCTTTTGAAACCATCACTACTTCCCACCACTACATATCTCCCACTACATACATCTCCCACTACACTACAATCACTACACAATTGTGTGTAAATTCCCACACCTACTAGATTGTAAGGTTTTCGGGGCAGGGTCCTCTCCTCCTATATCACTGTCTGTATTAGTCTGTCATTTGCAATTCCTATTTAATGTATAGCGCTGCATAATATGTTGGCGCTATATAAATCCTGGTTAATAATAATAATAATAATAATGAATGTGCCTCTTCCTTGCCTTCAGATTGCATTCAGACCCCCTTTACAGACAGCAGCAGGTTCCAGATATACATACAGATGTCACAATGCCACCCCTAGTGATCATGACACCCAAGGCTAAGGACTAGGTGGGCATGTTGGGCCTGACCATAGTCTAAATCAAATGCCCATAAAATAGTCTTTAGCTAATTTTGAGGGAATGCCAATAAACCAGCCCATATGATTTTTTGTATGAAGGAGGAAACAAGCACAAGGTTACTCATTACAAGGTATGATTTTTGAAGGTACAGTTAATTGTTAAGCTCCTATTTACAGAATGGATTACATGTATCTCTAGGTAGTTATTGCACACAATCAAATCATAATTTGATTGAATGATAATTTTTTAATATTTACAATGGCTTCAGAAAGTATTTAAACCCCTTTCACATTTGTTTTGTAGCAGCCTGATAGACCAATTATTTAAAAATGTTTTTTTTTTCTTTTTATCAATCTAATCCTAGTACCACATACTGATAAAGTGAAAGTAGAATTTTGGACAAGTTAGTACTGCTGCTTACTGAACAGCTCTACAGTAACACTAAGCAGAAAGTGTAATTATAAGTGTGATTATACTAAATTCACATACAGTGCAGAGATCTGTGCAGGGTGATTGTGCAGGGAGTTGTATATTAGGTATTACTCTTTCTCTAAATTTCATTCACTCCCTTCTTTCCTTTCCCCCCTTTTCCTCTCTCAACTCTCTCCCTTTTATTGCTTGTTTCCCTTTTGCTCTCATTTGTTCATATGGAACAGCTTCCAACATGTGTATTGTGTGTGTCAGTGTCAAACGCTGTTATAGGCTGAGAAAGGGAAGAGGGATTAGCACAAGCCTAGGGGCCCAAAAAGTCTAAATCCGGCCCTGTGTCTGTAGCATCAGCAGCAGAGGTTATGTACTCATTGGTAATCCAAGATTAGTTTTTTTAACTAAAGTGATCAGATCCACAATGCAGGGGACAGTTAGAGTTGCCTCTCCAAATAGAAAAAAAAAACATTCTGCTACTTCAAAGGTCCTTTTTTAAAAATCACACTGATTTTAGGGCAAGACAGAAGCTCCAGTTCATATTGTGCAAGCTTCAGCCAGTGGACTACCCTGGACATCCAAATGTCCATGAGGCTCTTATTTCTGGCAGTGTCCACATTAGCAGACCTATGGATTCTGCCTGCAGTCAGGTTTGGCCACTTCTTTCCTACTTTTAGGATTTAGATGTAACTTAGTTGTCAAAAGAGATTGCAGCATTGGTAGGTTTAGAAAATAAGAAGAAGCATTATTCACAGTTGCAGACAAGTAGCTGTTCAGCACCAGGAAGGAGAAAAAAAGAAAGGCTATCTTCCTGTGCAGAATTTCGCCCTTTCACTTTAAGCCTGACTAACATCTTTCAATATAGAATATTGTCCAAATTTAATGGCTGTCCCGAAAGAATAAAGCCTGATACACTAAATCCCAACTGGCTAAATGACCTGAGTTCAAAGCAAGGTGGTGCATTATGGTTTAAAGCTATTAATCCCTCTAACCTAGCACATGGTAATCTTAAACTCCAATTTTATTGAAAATGAAAATAAATAGGGATAATGCTTGTTAAGATTGAGAAGCAAAGTAAGTAACCAAATTTTAGTACACAACTGAAAAGCCTAAGGCAAAACAGATATTCATGGAGCTTAAAATTCGAGTCAGTAGGAAGACTGACTGAAGTTGGGAGGGCTAAAAAGAATGTCTGATAAGTGACAGGTTTTTTGGTTGAACAACTAAGATTTGGATGCTAAAATATCTTTTTAAGTAAACACTTTGACTTATGTCAATGTCACCTGGTGTATCTGAAGTATTGGTTGTCCCTAAATATTCAAGTTGATCTAAATCATAAAGGCTAAATCAGGTTTTTTTTAGGCGTTTGCCAAATAAAATGCTCCTTTCAACAAAAGTACACAAGAAG
This sequence comes from Pyxicephalus adspersus, assembly GCF_032062135.1. Classification (NCBI taxonomy): domain Eukaryota; kingdom Metazoa; phylum Chordata; class Amphibia; order Anura; family Pyxicephalidae; genus Pyxicephalus; species Pyxicephalus adspersus. Next base: position 76,998,951 of record NC_092862.1, on the reverse strand, counting down.
ACTACTAAGAACATCAACTACAAAGACAACAATAAATCTATAAAGTATTTTCATTGTACTTTGCAAAAGAACATGTGATATCTTTATTGCAGTTACCAAGTACAGAGGATCCTATTTGTTATCTCAAAGATTTAGGAAACAAATACATTATACTTTATTGTTTAAAAATGTTTTATGATTTTATGTTATTCCATCTTTTTTTTTACTGTATATACTGTATAACATATACTGTAAAATTAACATCCAACTGTCCTTATAGTAAGGATACTTTTATAAGCCTCTGTGTGTAAGATGTAACCATTTGAAATTCATCATTCCTCAGTATCTTGGTAGTACTTTCGAAGATTACAGTTTACATTTTTATAACCTAAAGTCCAAAATAATAAAACCAATTTAAGCTGTGCAATTTGTGTTATTCACCTTTTTATATTATTCACCTTCTTAATCTTAAATTATATATAATCGAATATAGACACTGTGTAGGATTAAAAGATACTTTTGGAAGAACAAGGTGGCCATCTGCTGGAATGTTATACACATCACCTCATTATACATGATTTCTACCAATATGTCTAAAAATTTTCTATCCCGATGTATAGATTTGCATTTCTACAGGTAAGATGAGGCCTATTAAAGGAGTCAGCTGTTATTTGATATTGGTAATGTGTTTGGTAAGAAAGGCACTGCCACATATAGCTTTAGAACTGTATATCGGTACCAACATAAATATAACTTTTTCATACACTATACACCCAAATTAGTATACCCCAGTAAATGTATTAAATGAACAGAATAAAGCATGAATAGTAAATACATGACACATTAAAACCTATACTACTTTACAAATTACAATGATGATGATAAAAAGATGCACTTTGACAAAATAACCCCCTAGCACTCTAGCCATTCTGTCCGTATTTCCACGCAAAAAGCATTACATTTTTTTGCATGGAAATTTATTTTACATTGTAGGCCTATAATTCTTAAAGCATAACTCACCGAAATATGTCCAATATTTATTAATAAACTTTAAATAAAAAAAAAAATCTAATAAATTATATAAATACTGAAACATGTATTATAACTGTACAGTAGTATAATTATATATATATATATATATATATATATTATATGAAGGTTTCTTTGTATTGGACTCAATACAGATATTTTGTTTTGCATTCAATATAAAAATATTTGAATTGCCGCTCCTCCCGCCCACACTGACGGCACCGGGAAACCCCGGAGATCGCCTCTGCATTCGCCGACTGGAGATTGGAGGGAGATTTGTCCCGAGGACCTGCAGAGACCAGCAGGGGGTCGGGGGATGGTAACAGAACAAGGTAAGTGCTTTTTTTTTTAGCAACCCAAGTGTGACTCGGGATTACTGATTTTTGCATGGAAAATTCTCCCCGGGTCACACTCGAGATTACCGCTTGTGGAGTTAAAATGCACATGGAGTTTGGGATTTTCACTTACCTACACTTAATTTTTTTAAAAATATTCTTTATTACAGAAGGGATAGGCTTTGTTCCTTCTACAATAAAATAAACTTACCTGGCTTTCACAACCCTCTTTTTATTGTAAACAGACTTTCTTGTTGGCTCCTGGGAATGACAGAACTCCTGTGTGTATGCCTGGAAATGAATTGACTCAGGCCTGGCCATTCAATATGGCTGAATATCTGGAACCCATAACAGCACCAGGTAAAGATGCAGATACTTGAAAAAAATTTATTGTGGAAGGGACACATAAAGAACCTTCCTGCTCACAATTTATATTTACATTTATGTTTAGTTCTGATTTTCGGTGAATTATTCCCTTGCCAGGAATATTTCAATATGCTTAGTAAATAAGGTGAAGCTCTGTGAATATCGGCCATCCAATCTCATGTAAGCAAAAATCAAATTTTTCTTTTAAATTTTCTTGCACATGATTGGTATTGGTTGCAAAGTTAATTTTCAGCACATTTTTTAAGCTAAGTGAAGTTATTAGGTAATCCACCTCATTGTGCAAGAGTTACTTAATTACCTTACATGAATCAATGCTTCTACAACATAGCTAGCATGTGGAACCTGACACTCCAGGCAGAGTGCAGCATGGCGCCATTACTGCTCTCAAAATGTTTAATTACTAAAGATTTAGTCTATAAAATTTTGGTAACCAGTTTGTTTTAAAAAACATATATCATGATAATTTATTTACATTTAGGGATCCAGAGGTGCCCAAGGAAGTAGTCCATGACTGGCTAAGATCCCTCATTGGATTCAGGGAACAAGGGGCACCCTGATTTCCTCCTATGCTTTACAAAGTGAATATTCACCACATTTACAAGGTAATTATCCTTTGCAAGATGATAATTCACCTCCCTGCACATACTAAATTTCTTTAGTATATCACCCGCAGTATGTTGTATGATCTTGGTTTTTTACCATGGTATTTAGAAATGCAACCTCTAGGAAGTCCTCTGTGAGCTAATATGCTGTGGTAGGTATTTAGTAATACACCCAAAAAATTGATTTGTATCCATTTTAGAAATACAATTACCGTATGTTTTAAACAGTATACTATATTTGAAGTTTATTTTATTCTCTGTTCTTTTTTTATTGGAATAAATTGTAGTGGAATGTGTTGTTTAAGTTGACGGGCATTGGCTGGTTAATTAACAGGTTGAGCTTGGATTTGATTCCTGTCTATATATTTTACCAGTGACTGATATTTAAAATTATCAAGGAACATTGCTATTATTGGTTGCAACTTGTGACTGCTGTACTTACAATATAAAACAACAAACCAAGACTGGTAATTTTCTCAGTTATTTAAGGGATTTATCTGATTATATGATCAGTTTTAAATGTGATATGATGCATATAAATGATTGGCTGTTGAGCTCTAGTCCTCCATGGCCACAGACAGGCCCCATTTTTTAACTTAAGTGAAATATTTTTTACAAATGTTACTGCTGCTTGAAGAAGCTGTTGAAGAAATACTTAAAAGTGTGAAGATCCTGGGCCTTGATCACTTCACATCAAGTCAAGATCAAGTAGGACAGCCTGGTTTAGTGTTTGCTTTGGTTTATTTTCTTATTACAGTTTTTTTTAATGTTTATTTCAAACTTAAATTACTTACAAAATATATACCATGATCATTTAGGACCATAAAAATATTTTTTAATATATGGCTCTTGTTTTTTTTTTGTTGCCTTATTACTTGTATATTGTTGCTCTGTTGAACTATTTCAGGTTAAGATGTTTGTACACCCTACCTACCTTGCAAACCGGTTGCTACTATTTAAACCCCTACCAAATTATCTAGTCAAAGAAACTCCAATGAACAGGCCTCTTCTTGGGTAAAGTATGCAACAGATTAGCCAGTTACTAAACTATTAGGAGTCTAATCCTTTTTTAGTACTCTTAATCCTAATTCACTTACCTGTGCTGTGATAAGGACTGCCAGGCCAAATGATAGACCTGGTAGCTACCTGTTAAAGAGGTTTGCAAAAACAGGTTAACTGCTAGCAGTGAGAATTTTCAAAGTTTGCTTGCTATTACCTAATGATTGGACACACAGTAGTAACCTAAATGACAGACAGAAATCGTGTTAAGCTACGTACACACGTCCAATGGATCTTGCCCGATAATCAGCTCAGGGCCCAGAAGTATTATAGTCATTATACATATACAATCATAAAAAAAAAATGCTAAAGGACAAGTATAAAATAAAACACCAAAGAAATTAGTATAAAGAAGTTATTTGTATAAATGAATTTTATATTTACTTTAGCAAATGAATGACAGAGATTTGATAGATCAAGTGTATTTCCTTTATTGAAAAATGTAAAACATATTTTACCAGACGTGTTACATTCTGGATCTTATTTAAATTTTGCATTATGCTACACTCCCCTTTTTTTAGTGGTATTTTTTCAGCAACCTTGACAAGCCAAAATCTCTTCACATTTATGTGCTTTAAACAGTCTAATATGCCAATCCTCACACCATACATTAAACATGAGCACACAATGTTTACAAATTCCATGACTCTTTACAACATTTTTAATTCAGGGGAGAATAAATAATTTCAAATAGATAATGCCAAACACAGGAAATCCATAAAATCAATATTACAGGGCTTCCAGTTTCCAGTTGTGGAAGAAATAGGAATAAAAAAGAAATACTACGCAAATAGTGGTAAATGTGCCATAACAATTTAAAGAGTCAGTACATCAAAACTGTTTTTTCAGTTTTTCGTAGATGCTGCAAAGTTAAATCATCTTCACCTTTACCTCAATTTCCTATATCTTTCATATATCTCTTGCTATGGCTATTATAAAAGCTTTCCTATATATATGGCTATATTTTACTTTTCTTTCAGCAAGAAGAATACAACAGGAGGTTGTGGAGCATACAAAGTTGGTTGGGAGCACCAAAAACGTCCAGGTGGATAGAAACAGTATAGGAATTCTAGTTTATATAGTTAAGTCACTTCTAAGACTTTTTAATTTTTAGAAACATTTTTAGATTTTATAATCTTTCAGAATAAGTATTATTATATTTTCTGTCTAGCTTTCTGAATTTCTTTATATATCTTTATATTATATTTCTTTATGTGCTTGCATTTTAGGATTACATTTAGTTTGCCATTCACCAGCCAAGCTGCTGTTTTCCCAAGATCCTTCTGTAATATGGCCCAATCATACTGATTTTTATGATTCAACAGACTTATAAAATATTTAAAAAAAACACACACACTAGAACCTAATTTACTTATTACAAACCTATTTTTCTGTAAGTAACCTCTTATGATTTTATGCCCATATTAAACTAGATAATAGCTTCATTTTCAGTTTCTTTTCATCACACGCAGATTTTTCTATTAGGAGTAAAAAGAAACGTCACTTTGCACCTTAAACAAAAATATTACTTTTGATGGACTGACCCATTACATACAACATAATAAATATATTTCACAATAAATCAAGTTAAAGAAAATCTACAACATGCTATTTTTTAAACAGGGATAAGCATAACCCCATTACATTTAAAAAAAATACAACCCTTTCAGTTTAAAGAAAAAAATAAATAAAAAAGAGAGATGTTATGATTCTTTTAACCTCCTGTAACCTATGAGTCTGTTACAGATGCGGACTATATACTAGTCTAATAGACACTCACCCACACACAACCCAGTGTAGGGTTAAACAAAGGGTCTGAGGATTTCATCATGCTCCTCTTAGTCAGGGTACCATTAGATAGCATATACAGGTTTGTGCACCCCTTCAAGCTTATGCCTTTCCCAGGCCATCACTGTCCTCTTGCCGAACTGGCCCCTCCTCCATCCTGGAGGATCTGAATTACCGGTGTACCCTGAGTAATCTACAGATACCATCTGAGTATTCTCAACCAACACAGTTTTTTTTTAACAGTGTATAATAATATTGCTATACACTTTAAATTATAAACCTAAGTCAGCCTCTCTTTGTCACACTGCATAATACAATTATAAAAACCGGTATGTGTTTCGATAAGATACCAATCTAAAATGAAACATTACAGAAACTAAACTTTAAATTGGGCTACTTTTCACTTGCTGCAGTTTAAAAACACATATGATTTGCTGCCAGTTTGACAACAAGTTGGGGATTGTTGTTCTTGCTGTTTTAGTGCAGTACACAGAGAAACTACCACAATGGACCCTTAAAGTAAAATAAATTTTACAGAGGCAATAAAGAAAATTATCACACTTACTGGGTGTATATACATATAATATACACCCAGTAAGTGTGATAATTTTCTTTATTACCTCTGTAAAATTTATTATTTATGTTTCTCACTGTTATGTTGTATTTCCTGTATTTATATATAGACCATATAGTCAATATTATCAAAACCCCTGAGGAAGCCCATTCTGGCGAAACGCGTTGGGACATTTCCGACTATTACAGTTGTTTTGCCTAACTGGTTAGAACACGTATGTCTAGCACTCAATATTCCAGTCCTGTGAATACGTAACTTGACTGGGGATATTACTTGAACATTATGCAATTATTGTAATTATGTATGAACCGAGAATGTATCAATACATAATTATTATTTAAACCACAAACCTGAGCAGCAAACCTCTTTCTTTTTGTTTTCTCATTTATTTGTACTCCTTTCAAAGTGGCTCCCTCTTTATAGATATTCTCTACAAATTACATGATTCTTTGTGGGGTAGTTAATCAGAAAGGAAGTGAACCCTATTCTAAACTAAAAACTGTTTTGAGGGCATTTTAACATACTTGTCACCGAATTTGAATTTAAATATGCTTCATTATAAATACATTCAACAAAACTTTTTTTCAAAGCTATAAATCACCATTTCTAAATACTACAAAAATAAAATTGATATAAGATACATTCATACAATTGCATATTTTCTGTAATATATTATTTTCCTTAATTTTCATAATTTTTATCTATTTCAGTCATTAGCTAATTTGTGCTATTGCAGTGATTCCCTACTACTGTACTGTGGCACATTAGTGTGCTGTGAAGGATCATTAGGTGTACCGTAGGAAATTATCAAACTGGATGGCAGCAGATCACTAATTAACTTGTGTTTGGGACATTTTTGTTTGGGGTGTGCCATGGTATTTTTCTATTGTAAAATATGTGCCATGACTCAAGAAAGGTTGGAAAACACTGAGCTATTGCAGTGCCTATAGAGAATTTGGGAAAAAGCCTTTGCATTGCATACTAATTTCTAACTCTTGACCCTTAAAAACCTTCAAGTGTAAAATAAAATAAATAACTTAACCAATAATTTTGCCCTTACCTCTAAAATTTCACTTTAAACCTAACTTTATCCCTTAACCAAACCCACCACCTCAATTAACTTTACCTTAACAGTAACTTAATGTATAGTACTCACTACAATTTAGCACTTGCAATAACAAAGAGAAAGTCAAGTACAAATCTATATGCTAAGAATGTGTTTCTCAACTTTTTTTTAACATGGGAGAACACTTAAAATAACTTTCAGGTCCTTAGGAAACCCTTGCTATATTTAATATATCCATGGTTCACAGTATATTAGCGTGGCGGTCAGCAGGAAGAATGCCTCTTACATTGCTGGCCAGTAAGTAGAATATCACACTTACAGATTGCCAAAAAGTTTATTGGTGTCAGTGGTAAACCGACCGAGAAGTGCAAATTGCTCATGGCTCAAACACGCTAAAACATGATGGGGACAATATGGGGAGCTATGCAAGGTTTGGCAGGAAAATTTTTCAAGGAACAGTCAGTTTTTGAATTACTGCATGCATAGTTTGCTACATCAAAATAGAAAGGCTTTCTGTTTGTGGGGGTGTTAGGAATGTTCTAAATGTAAACATGGCAAAATTCAGTAAAGAAAAGCATAGAGACCACCAAAATTTCTAGTTGTGAAAGCGAATGAAATCAGATTTACTACACAAAATATTACCAATGCCAACTTCAGTAAAAGCTGTTCTAATTTAGTTGACCTGTACCCTGACAGTATTTCAATGCAAAATATCTCATGAGAACTGAATAAAGCCACATTTCTCTGCGCCTATGGTTTCTTCTTAAAGCATTATTTCTCCAGCTATTCTTCATTGCTGTGTGTGCATTGTTGGGTCTCTTTTAGTGTAAATGACACCTCTGTACCCACTTGCAGCAAAGATGGGTAAGATGAACATGGTGAATTCAGTAGGTACATTCCGAATGTTGTCTACAAAATAGTTAAAACAGTAAAACAGGTTATGGAAATGTAACAGAGCTTGTTATATATTATGTTTTAAAAGTAAATTAATATATGATGCCAACATAATAAAAAGCAGGATACTGTAGGATACACAGTAATTTTTTTTAAACTTTAATCCATGTAATAAAAAGTCTATTGTAAAAATGTAATGGCCCCCAATAAAGAAAATGTTTCTGTATAACATTCCAAATACTACATTTTTGACAAGCTATTATTACACCTTTCTACCATAACAACCTAAAAAACACATTTGTAAAATTATTTTAGGTACAAAAAATTATTGTACACTTACTTGCAGCCTGAATAGTATGTTTGTATTTTCATACAACTAAAGCTAAATATCAATCAAATACATAAAGGAAATACACATATGCTGGCAGAATGAAATAACTGAGTGACTCAGAGATAAGAAATGAGTAGATCAGTGTGGTGCTTCTAATTTCACTGTTTAGTCACATGGATGGGATAGAGTTGGAGAGGAAACCCTTGAATAAAATTGAGACTGCAACACAGAAAGATCTGTTTACCTTACCTGCCGGTAGGACTGTGCAGTAGAGCTCTATAAATATCTAGTTTTACAAATAAATTACCAAGTAATGAAGTCCATTTGGACCTATTTTGTGTGTAATGCAGGATTCTTTGGAATTAGTTCAGAGTGTATGTCAAGAATGGACAGGCAGAAGTATAAATCTATTGACTGGTATCACAGCTCTTGTGTATATACTGTATGATTCATCTTTGCACTTATTTGTTTTCCTGGTCAATGGTTGTAAAATTTTCTTTGGTGGACAGAGAAACATCAATTTACACTGATGGTCAGTGGTAATAAACATGCCACCTTACATTGATCAACAGATCAAAGAAAAGGAAAAACAATTACTATCCAAACTGATGATCAGTTGAAATGAGAAATTAAAGGGCCATGGCCAAATTTTTTGTGTTGATTAAATTATACATTTCGAGTAGAAGTGGGGTTGTACAATCCCATGTCTCCTAACAGTTGTAGTCAGAAAAATAATTTACTTTGATGGGTGAAAAGAACAATGGTAAATGATGTTTTCCATTGGTGGTCAGTGGAAAGGATAATGTCTCTTTATATTTATGGTCAACAAAAAGAAGGATGGTCCTCTATACATTGGCAGAAAAAACATGCCCCCTTACAGTGAGAGAAAGATGCTCTACCACAACGAATTTGGATCAGTTTTATCGAATTTTAACTTTCGGCTGATAATATACAGTATAGTCTATGGGTAGGTTAAAGAGACAGCACATGGGAAGGCGGAAAAACTCTTCCAGCTCCAAGCTTTCTCCCATTAAAACTTTATACAGAAGCTTGATAAGGGTTAAGCCTTTACTCACTTAGTTTTTTGTGAAAAGTTCAGTTTTGTTTTTTATTTATTTATTTTTATGAGCCTGTGTTTATATTTTGTTCCTTTATTTACATACAATCCAAGCTATTTCAGCAAAACTGACAGCTACAGTTATAGAACAAATCACACGATACTGCTTTGGATGCTTACAATGACAACAATTAGTTGGATGGTTTTAACTTTTTTTCCCCACAAGATAAACAAGCCTCTTGCAGCAACAGTGTTTGCTGGAGTTTAATGTTTGCTAGTTTCTTACTTAAGGTTCATTTAAAACGACATCTACATATGTGACTACCCTGTCCACTGGGTGACAATGATACCGCATGAAGAAGGTAAAAAAATAATGCGTCTGCTGGTAGGTCTGAGGAACATGTGTCAGACTTCTTCATGTTGTGACAATCATCGTGAACTTGTCCTCTTCCTTCATGATCCAAGAGCAGAGAGGTTACTTGAAAGGAATACTAAACTTTATTTGTATTCATTTCATATTGCCCATATTTTGGCTATTCATTCTATTTTTTGAGAAAACCAAAGTTTTAGATATTTTTGATTCATCCTCCACCTTTAATTCAGTGGTTAGACCAGATATATACTTACTTAATGTAATAAAAACTTCCAATATACTAGACATATGTAAATGTAATGAAGAAAAAAAGAGAAAAGCCAGGGTATTTGCTGTGCGGCAATGAATTAGGAAAAAATTCCTTATTTAGGAATATGCATACAACATTATTATTCATATTATTATTATTAATATTAATAAACAACTTAACACAGTAAAGGTCATTCCGGCTGTACTTTGTGGAGGGGGGTTCTTTTGACCTATCAACTGGACATAGACTCCCTAAGAGGGTTCAATCAATTGAACCCTCTGTGACCCAATGCGTTTCACCTCTAAGGGCTTCCTCAGGGGACTTGGTACAGGATGTTAGTTTGCTGGGTGGTTTGGATTCTATGGATTGGATTTCTTTATGTTTGACTAGAATCCAATCCACCCAGCAAACTAACATCCTGTACCAAGTCCCCTATGGGATTCTATGTATAGTTGACAGGTCAAAAGAATTCGCCCCCACAAAGTACAGCGGGGATGACCTTCACTGTGTTAAATTGTTTAGTAATAATAATAATAATATTGTTGTATGCATATTCTTAAATAAGAATTTTTTTCTTAATATATTGCCACACTGCAATTACTATGGCTTTTCTCTTTTTTCCTTCATTACATTTACAATGATTTACATCAGGGTAGGCGGCCAACAATGTTGGGGATATTTAATTAGCATTCTGCTGCCTATTCTTTATACTAGACATATATTCCCAGAGTGAAAATATTATTAGTTAAGATTTAAAGAGTAAAACAGCTACTGAAGTTATTCTATGTTTGATCCACAAAAAGTCTAAGAGATTTACAGACCGATCAGCTTGTGAACCAAATGGAGGAAAATATGGGTTACTACCAGCTTGGTAATAATTGTTATAGTGTCTGTTAAATAACTTTTAGGGATAAGTGTACCTTTCATTTCCAGTGTATCTACAGTACATATGTAAGTGTAAATAAAACCAAAGCCATTTTTCAACATTTAAAAATAATTCTACAATTGAAAACTAAAAAATGTATTATGGGTCTTGGGCTGCATCTTAAGGTTTGGTTATAAATATGCTCACCTTTCCTTCTCTGCTGGATGATAAAGCTTGTAAAACTTCTCTTTTTTTTTCACCAGTCGACTGATCAATGCAAATGATTTGGCATCTGGTACATTTGCCGGAAACCTAAAAAGAAACATATGAGTTTATGAATTTAACCCTAATACATAGTTTATTTTTTACAATATCTTTTAAAACATGTAAAAAATGTAATACTTAATTTATGTTTTCTACATATGTACATATTTCTCCATTATTGTTGCTTGTCCAACACTGATTAGTAGAGATTTTCTTGTGTCACTGTTTCTCTGCATACATACATATATATATATTTATATATATATATATATATATATATATATATATATATATAGTTTCCCATTGTGATGATACATGTAGTGCAAAGTCAGAAGAAAGACATGCCCTAGTTCAAGATACAGAAGAAAGTATGCTTGGAATCGAGTTTCTTTGGGAACTGAACTAGAGTTTAGAGGTGAGAGAACCACATTAGTAAAGAGGGGAGAAAAGAGGGGTGACAGCATAATTAGAGATGGCCAGTATAAGGATATCCCTTCTCAAGTGATGTATTTCCTCCCTTAATTCAGGAAGAATCACATGGACAATTATTACAGAGCCTATTAAAAAACAAAAAAAAATCTCTGCCCAGACTGCAATGGAGCATCTAAGTAAGACAGAACAAAGCTGACTGTCTGAAATGCTGTATAGCAGCAAACCACTGAATGCGAATAGGCTGGTGTGTGCATGGGATCATTCTTCTCCTTTTAGCCTTGTTTATAAGGATGACTGTCCATAATGAACATGGAAGCTCTGAGGCATAGAAGTTCATTGAATGTCTGCAGGTTTATATAATAAATGTAAACTCAATACACCTTCCTACACATAACACAGAGATACATGGCTGTACACATTCATAGAAAGAGACTTATGATAGACTTATAATAGATTGCAGTTAGCTGCCCAAATGCAACCAAAAGTAGGGGAAGGAAACTGCAGAGAGGTCCCGAGTGTTCAAGTTATAATTTTGCCTGTTCTGCAAAAGCAGCCAAGTTCAAGTCAGCAGGCTGCAGGTGTTACTTTTGATGTGGCTTGTCACAGGTGGTATGGTGCCATCTAGTGGCTTAATAACAGAAGTAGAACAGGGTAATTTATCCATTTTCAATGTTTCTAAAACTCAGAAAGTCAACCCCTCTTAATGTTTCTCAGAGTCATTTGGCAGTAGCAACACTTAACCCTTCTACCCTTATTCTTACCACCGTCATAGACCTAATATACAAAATTTGCACTCAGTGCTCTCTGCTGACCATAGGTACTTATAATAAAAGGGCCCCACCCTTGGCTCTGGAACTTTGCCATCTTCTTTTACCCTTCAGGTTCTATTCACAATTAGGAAAGCACAGTCACATCTGCGATACAGATGACTGCACCTCAGCCTGTGTCTGATGTTGGTGACCTCAGGGTCTATGGGCACCAGCAGACGACCTCATGAGTGTCTAGACAGCAGGATTGATACCCCTGCACATCTAACAGGTAGGCCTCAACACACTGCTACTCACAAACATCAATTCAGCAGGACTCAGGGGTTCAAGAATTTAAAGATGAAATCAAGGCAATTATTTAAAACATGGAAGCGGTTCCAGTTTTAGGATGCCAGATCCTTGGGTTGTTTAAGATCTTTTGAGGGTGTAAAGAGCAGAACAGAATCAGCAAGTTCACATATTTGCCTTGGACACAGTTTAAATAGGATCTTATTAATATCTGCTCAAATACAAATACAAACATCAACACTAACAGCTAATTTTCACTAGTGCATTGCAATAATACAGTAAACAGCAAGGCTTTGGTTCACTGGGTTGCCATTTGTTGTTAATGGAATCCAAAACTGCACACATTTGTGTGCGATTTGCTGCATTGCACAGTCCGTTCAAATGAATGTGCATGGCAATGGACAGCAAACCTACAGTAGGAACAACCTCAGAAATACCCTATCAATACATATTTTCATACAGGATTCCACAATCTATCTCCAGCATTTACACATTTTTCAAATAGACTATGTTGTATAATTCTTGTGTGAAAACATTTATTAATAGACCCCTGACTCAAAGATGAAAGTTTTAAAATGCCACATATGCCATCAGTGAAAAACATTTCAAGTTGTCTCTAAACAATACAGATACTCTTTATTTAAACATAAGCTTAACTTGAAAGAAAGTGTCGAAATGTCCCAGTTACATAACAATTAATCCAGTCAATTCCTTCTGCATAGCATAGTATGTGGTATCCTGACAAAATATTCCCTTACAGGTTTTAAATCCTCTCCAGTAAGCTAAGCAGAGAACAGCTCACACTGCACATTTTTTGAACTGTGATATCCTATTCAGTCAGCACAGTTCTATATTCCGGGGGTGAAGTATCAGCAAAATACAGTACAAATAAAGCTGCTTAAAATATCTATGTAACTCAACTAATCTGAGGAGGATGTCTGCAAAACATTGAAATCTTTTCTTTTTCTCTTTCTTTCATTTGATCTAAAGTTTTGTAATTTGTTCTCCAAACCTAAAGCATGTGAAAAAAAAACTTCTGTTCCCCCTTGATACATCAGGTTTCTATTATCTTCCTTTTCTGTTATCTAAGCCAGAATTGTTGAATAGCTAGTATGCTACACCCAATTCAGATAACGGATGAAGGGGTAAAATTATTTTTTTTTATTACATTCTTAAAATTTTTTCATGTTGTTCAGGCTTTATCACTGCAAATCTGCAACTCTTCAAAGTCAGGGTAAACAGTTTCATTAACTATAAATGCATAGCTATTATCAATTAGAATAAATTATCAGTTAGCTGTAAGCAGGTTATAAAAAAAGCTCTGCTTTATTAACTTTAAAATTCATGTATACTCTGCAGAAAGCTTTCAGATATTTGCCAAAATTTGCAGATATTCTCAGTATATTTGCATATTATGTCAGACTTACCTTCCAAGGGAGCCATAATGGTTGTGTTCAGAATAGCCCTATACTAAGCACTTTATGTATTATAGTGATATTAAAGCCCTAGTGGGCATGGAACCTCAGGCCACAACCTATAAGGCCTTGGTAAAAATCCGTCCCTGGCTATGATAACTGTGATATTCTTCCACACTATCCCACTGCCATATATGACTATTCTTTTTCCTGGTTTTCAGTCTTCTGACATTTTTGTTGGTAAGGTTGGGATCCTGTAACTCCTATAGATATGTACAGAAAAAAAGTGCAGACAGGCAGCAAAAGGATTACTTTCAGAGGAAACTGCATAGTCTCTTTTTGAAAAGTCCGCCAATCAGTATTTGGTAAGTGGATTTTATTTCTGCTCCTAATCATTACTGTTTCTAACTAAATTTAGTCAGTCATTTAGTCAGTTGCAGCAGCAATTTTGACTGTATGACTACTTGGACTAGAAAATATTTTTCTTACAATGTAGATATATTTCGTTTGATACATTGTCAAAAAAAAACCCTGTTCTGTTTTTAAATCATAGGCTGACAAATACACACGGATATAATTTATTATATTTAAAATCCGTAGACCAATGTTCTAGTACACATAAGTATGCTCAATTATTTTAAATTCTATTAAAACACTTCAGTTTCTACTAGGAAATTTAGGCTATACACAAAATTCTGCTTCTCAATTATCCAGGAAATGATTTGTGTTTTGCTCCATAAATATAATACATGTGCACTTTTTTTTTACCTTTGTGTACATGAACAGAATTCACCACAAAATAAAGCAGTTAAAGCTCTTCACCTAACTACCAGGTTCCAACAACCTGGTCTTTAAGCAAATTAGTCATTAATAATTTAGCATAGTAAGGAGTCAGTATCCAGAGTTGAGCGCATAAAGTAGGATCGCTACCAGGGTTTGAGGATGAAGTTGAGAAAAATGAAGGGGAGATGCTGTACTGCTTCACCCTGTACAGTGACCCATCAGAGAGCCAGTCGTAAGCGTGAGCTGTCATTAAAAAGCTAAGTCAGTAAGTGAGGAATAGGTGTATAGACAAATGGCAAAGCTTAATGTATATTATGTTCTTTACAGCTCCACCAAAGCACAATATCCAGCTAAACTCAAAACTGAGAAAAGCAAATGCTTAATAATGTTTTGAATTTGTAAAGGTTACACCAAATAATATAATTGTTGCAAGAATTTGCAATGCCTAATTTTGCTTCAGTTGAGTTTGATAATGTTTAAGGGGCTGCAGCCATTCCACTATTACAATTAAAAACAAAAACTCTGCACATTCATAAAGCACTACGGGAGCACCAGCCTTGAGCTGTGAGTAATACACCTGCATGAAGTTCTTTGCTCAGTGGAGGAAAGGTTTCTATCCCAGGAAGCTGCAGGCTCCTCCTTCTGCACATGTCTGTGATCATGCATGCATCCATTGGAGCTTTTCTGAAATAGAATCCCATGCAATCTCTCTCCGCTCACACATGAGCAGAATGAGATTGGTAATTTTTTTTTACATTTGGAGTAGGACATATCCCCCAATTTGCAGTGTGAGATCGGATGACATGATCAAGACCCAGAAGAATGCTGACGTGGGACCCCATTTACGGTCAACCCCTGAAAAAACCCAGAAGCTAAATTAGCCTGGGATTCTCTAAGCATGGTATGTACATTGAATGATACCTTTTAGCAAGTGAAGATAAGTGAATTATTTTTATACAAGTTTTGTGTTGCTTTATCAACAAATTATCATGAAGTCTGCAAAAGAATGCAAAATGATACCTGAAAATGTAAACTGCTAAAGAAAACTTCAGCCCACTCCTCCTCTTGAAAGGGTATGTTGCTGTCAATGACCAAGTTGGCTCGGAATCGTTGGGTCATCTGATCCAAGTTGATTTCTTCTTTGCGGTCTGTTTGATCGCTGGAAAAATACATAAGAAACAGTGTCATTGTCACAGCGACTGTTTAACCATTTCAATGCCAGAGCATTTGTATGTAAAATGTGCATTGTGGCCTAGAGATTTCATGACTCCCAAAAAGTGCAATAGTTTGTCAAGGTTATATTTTCAGTCTAAAATACAATTAATTAGGCTTGTGTGCACAAAATTAATATAATTCATAAATAAATAGCATAAAATTGGTATAGATTGCGAAAAGGGATACAGGAAAGTAATAAATATGATATTTAGGAAGTTTAATTGCTGGCACATTACACACAAAATGACAATGCTTATTGAACAAATGTGAATTGGTTAAGAATATGTTCTTGTGACAAAAAAGCAAATCAAAGGGCAAACAGAGTGGTGTACATAGTCTCCCGAAAACAGGTCACCATGGTTACATCCACTGAGCCTCCATTATTAAATAAACTTAAATCTAATGAAAGAAAGTATGGGGGCCTGGAGCAGGTAGGCTGAGAAAGAAACACTGGATGATGCTGCTTCCATCCAGGAAATGAGGAGGACTTTATCTGTCTTGCTGCAGCTTCCTATGCATACTCTGTCATACTGAAATAAGTGTATCAATTTCAGCCCAGGGTGGGAGCCTGTTTACCTGTACAGGATGGAAGGTGAGGCTGGTCGTGTTTTAATGTCCAAAGTCTGAGCATAGGTGCACTGTGTTTTAAATAGTTAAAATTTTATTTTGATTGGTAACTGTGAGCCAACATTAAACATTTGATAAATTCCTGTTTGGCTCAATTTTTTCGACTTGGTGATTGGGACAGGTATGCCACAAGGGGCCCTTCGCCACATCTAAACTCTGTTCTGGGAATTTAAATCTATGCTGACAACTGCAGCACAGTAAAAACACTACTGGTAAATTTTAGAACCCCACTGCAGTGTTATATAACTCATAGAGTTTGCAAATACAGACTAAGTACAGCTGATAGTTTACCTTAATGGGATTTGCTGACTTAGATGGAAAATACTTGCTGTGTTGACCAGAAGGTATTGAGCTTCATTGACTAATGAAAGGGAGGGCAAACTTGAGTCCAGCATACCTGAAGAAACAAAATAATATTTATTTTTGGACAGAAATGGAACAAGGAACAAATTATACTACACCATATTCTGTAAAACTTGCAGTGCATTTAAGAGAACTCTGTACAAGTTCTAAACAGGATAATACTGTAATTTTCATTGTGACTTTTATATGTTGTAATTTCAGAACTTGATCAGTCGTGTATTTTATTTGCTGCATTGGTATTTTTTTCTTTAACATTAGCTAACATTAACTGAGAAAGAAAGACAGAATAAACCTACAAAACCGTAATAATAATCCCTAATATTTTTTATGTGTCTGTCATATATATAAAGTTTTATTTAAAAAAACATGCTTCAATTTCTGTTAATACTACAAGGTTGACAAGGTCTATTCCTCCTTACCTCCCTCACCCCACTTAATGGACAAAAACTTGTAGACTTGACTACACAGTTTAAGTACAGTACAGGTTATGTGTGGGAAAATTGTATTGTGTGCAGTATTTGCTAATGGAATACTTCATTACTATTGAGTCAGTTCATTCAACTTCCTCAGGCTAATACTTCAAGTACAACTGTCTTTTATGGGAGATCCTGGGTGATCCAGCAAACCTTGATCGGATATTTGCTATTAGTTGGCAAATGTTTTCAATCCTGGATCAGATTAATTTCAGGCTTGCTGGACCATCCAGGATTCCTATGATAGTCTATCTTTTCCAGTATTGGAGAGCTTTAGTAAATCAATGTTCATAGTTGTAATTTTACCTTGCTAGTCATGTTTCTATGATTTTACCATGTGCACGGATTAGTAGATTGTTCTTTTTATGGCTGCCTCTACATACTAAAGTGGAATTTAGAACCTTGCTAAATGACTGTTGAGATATAACACCCATATAGAGTGGCTGTTCCTAAATTAGTCAGACTTACATTCAAAAAGAGAAACAATGCAGCAAATAGGCAAATAAAACAACATTTTTGTGAAAATTTTTTAATGACCCACCTCCATAATGATACAGCTTATAGGTCATATGTCTTTAAAAATGCTTGGCTTATATGTGACCTCTCTTTTAGCATAGCATAGCTCAGTGTTTTTCAATTTTTTTAATATAGGGGGAAAGCTTGAAATAATTTTTAGGTCTTCAGGAAACCCCTACTATAGGTACTATATCCAGATCTTACAGCACATTTGCAATTAGAATTTACAAAGAATATTAGTTTTGCATGCACCTGCTTTTGTACCTAACCAACAGTTATACCAGAAGTGCTATTTATAATCTTGTATAGCAAAACAAAATATGGAACACTGCTATCAATTTGTCATTTTTAATGAATATACACATATATTAAAAGTGTTGTTTTTCTGACAGCTGTCGCATAGTCTGCATAACTTTTTCTTTTAATTCTAATATTTGTATCCATTATACATATGGTGTTGACATACCTTTCTTCTTTGCACCTGCAAAGCGACTAAAGACCGACGACTGCCTTATCAAACGACATTTACGTCCAAGAAAACTTGATAGCCAGTTTGCAGGCTCATCCCCACAGTCATATGTATGAACTCTACAAAAATAAAAACAGCATAGTGTGTTTGCAGTCAGCCCATATTATATTTGCACAATTTACCTTACAATAATTTTTAATGACTCATTTTTAAACACTTAGGAGATAATGAAAAAATCATACATATTAAATCTAAGGACCTTATTTAAAAAAACGGGGAATCTAACATTCCCTGGTGGGAATTTTCCATTTCCATATATTTCAATGACAATAATTGATTCCCTCAATGGAATGTTTGGGGGAATATCATTACCTGTTTTATAAATAGAGTCCTTAGATTTAATATGAATGATTATTTGATTTAATGTGCAAACTTGTGGCCTAATTGCTAAAAATCATAAATAAGCTTAAATGTTAATATAATTTTAAAACTTCAAGTTTTCAATTTCTTTAAATCTGCAAATCTCATTTTAAAAAAAATCTACTAATCCTAATAAAGGAACTTGTTCTGACATCTTCTGTTAAGACGATCAAGATAAAGACTATGCAAAACAAAATATTGCAGAAACCAGAGGGTATCTTTACTTTATTTTATATACCAATAGCATTTTTTTCTATCCTAAAAAAACTTGAGATCTTCCCAGTAATCCTGTCTTTTAATTTATTCTAACCACACTATTCATCACAGCAAATCTGTACTGACATAGACATTTGCATGCTTGATATACCAAGGTGCAAAACTTTTTTTTTTTGGAATCTTTTACATTCATATAAAAGTTTTACAGGTTCTTAAACTTTAAAACACCACTTAAAATTGCATAATATGCAGAAAAGGGTAAACTAGAGGTTTTGAAAATAATTTGCAAATATGTGCAAATATTTTTTAAAAGTTACTTTTGAATACTTTAAAGCATGGCGAAAGTCCTTAATACTCTAAAACTGCAGGTTAAAATTAAGGACTTGACTACATAGAACTGTATGTGTCCTGTCTTCCTATTTATAAGTTACAGGAGGCTAATAAAAAAGCAGAAGAGGGGGATGATTGGCAAAGGACAGAAACATTCTGCTAAACACTTTATTCCTACAAGGAAACTTCCCGTTAGGAAATGATTACCCTGCTTTGCAGTAACACTACCTTTATTACCCCCCACCCCATTACTGCTGGTGAAAAGAACAGAATAGCATATGGATAATCCAAGAATGTATACATTCACAGTATTTATCTTTCAATTTTAGAGTGCATGAAAAATATCTCTGTTCTTGGCAAACATGTGGTTGGTTGGGTGAAATAATTTATTTAGACTATTTTCTATTTTTTTTTTTTTTAATAAATGAATTGTAATAGTGTGGCAACAGAGCTGCACTACTGATTTTAGAGTTGAGTTGCCACTCTTATGTCGGCTATGCTTTCTTGCACTACAGTGGGATAAAAAAAAATTTAGTGAGGGCATGACTAATAAGCATCGTCACTACAGATTTACAATTCTGAAGAGTGAGAAAAAAATGAAGGAGAGTTTGTCTTAGACAAGGAGGGTTAACGATTTTTTACTTTACAAAGCTTGTGAGTCACAAAGTAACTGGATTTAGTACTTTTTTAGACTGCTATATGGGGACCTTTAGCTGTAATTTAAAGTAACATTTCAAGGGAAAACTACGATTTAGAAGGGGAACCTGTTTTATTTATTTTAAATAACATCAGTTCTAATGAACACGTACCCCTTGTCCTTTAGTTTGTACTGATCTTTTCTTTACCATTTACATGCACATTTGATGCTGTGGCATAAAAAAATGAAGTGATGAGTAGTCACAAATTTTTGTTCAATATTTTCTAAAGTGTATGCAGGAGTTTGGAAGAACCTGTTTTTTTATATCTGTTAATAACAAATTATTTATGTTTTTTTAACCATATGATAAAATTGACAGGAAAGCAGAGGTAACTGAAAATACAATTTTTCATTATCTTTTGCTTTTTATTTTTAAAATTTTCCCCATTCTTTCATTTGACAAACCACTTACCTGTCTCCACAGACTTTGTTTTGGCATATTTGAACAGTCATTTTGTTTTCATCATTCAATGATACTTCTATTGGGGCCATGCCTAAACACATAAAACATACAATATCCAGTTTATATGATATAATAAAACTAAATAAGGGGATGAACTTTTTCTTTGGTTCAATAGAAAAATAGATTGCACTCCAGAAGGTGGCGCCAAAAGCTTAATTTAAAAAGTAATAAAGCATGAAGTTTGAAGTGGCAATACATCAAGTTATTTTCTTTTTATATTAAATAAAGTGTTAGAAGCTTTCCTCTATAATTTGAGTCCATCTGTAAAGAAGGTGTAAAGAATCAGAAAAACAAAGTTTTTTTTTATAAGACTATAAAATGTTTATCCAACAGTACAGTTACAAAATATTTTTGGCAAACTGTATTTCAAAGCTTTGTAAATGCTCACAGTTGTCGATATTTTTGAAAGAGAACTGACTTGAGGAGTCAATGCTTCCCTGTAGCAAATGATAGTATACTCTCCTGCTACTGTATAAAAACAATAAAATTTCAAACCCGTGCTCACTGCAAAATTCAGTTGCAAGCTCTACTGTGGTCCCAACCATTCCCATTCCAGTGAATTCCCCATATAATTTTATTAAACAAAAGTGGAAATTGATTAAAAATAAATCTAATGAGAAAAGCATGGCAGCTGACATTTGTAGATTTAAAATACTAGTTACCTGGCTTCAAACCTAGAAAAAGCGTGCAGTTAGTAAGCACCACAAACATATCAGAATTCTGTATGTCCTACTTGGTTCAGGTCAAAGATCTGAAGCATTGAAAGCATCAGCATTACAGCCATGGAGCTTACAATCTTAAAAGAATGAGTTAGCAAGATTGTCTATTATTTACTTAATAATGAATAATAAAAATATATGTATTTAATATAGTGGGTATTACTTTTAAACTATATTATAGACTAGAAAAACACAGTTTGATTTAAAACTCATGTTACCATGTGCATGAATTATCATGATGTTCTGAATCAGATCAATTGAAGGATGGATAAGACACAGTTTTGGTTCCTGCTTTTGACTGAGACATACTCCATTTTCATTTACAACCATCCAACTCCGATCAAACATTAGACCCTGTTCTACCACTGGCCACTGGGAAACCTGGCAAAAAGCAAGGGAACAAAAATCTAAACAATTATGTTAAAAAAAAAATGTATCAACAACTCTATATACCACAATGTTGCAAATAAATTAAAAATCCCTTAGGGTTATATAAAATAAGTGATCCTGCTAGCAACAGGATCTCTAAAACAACAAATACTATCGTCTTATATAACAAATATTTATTGAGTCCCTTGATGTCTCTCTCTGACCCATTACTGGTGGGGGAGAGAGTAAATAGTCTTTTGAGTCAACAAACCAGTGGTTCAAAACAGGTAATGTATATGCTTTCTTGGGTGATTTGGGTGTTGGTGATGTATCACCAGTAGCAGAATAACCCATGTGATTTGGCACTTTGTAAATGTGTTGCAAAATCTAGGCAAATACAATAAACTCTAATATTTTAACATACATATGTTAAATTATCTACACTTATTATGCTCTATTTTATAACTTACCAAAGGGACTTAGCACATTATTACTTAAAATTGTTGTACCTAATACAAATATGCTATTCTGAACACCCAGTAAATTCAGTAATTCAGTTCATTTGTCATTTCAAAGTCATTAATTTTCCAAGACTCTCAGGTTGGGTTTCACTCAGTTTCCAATGATTTACTCACATGAGTGACAAACAGCAGTCATGAGGCAACTATGGGATTCCACCCACCCAGCAGCTCCAACCGCTATACTCCTCCTCAATAAACAAGAGTATGAGCAGATTTTAATAGTTAGCAAGTGGCAGTCAACCTCTCTTTACCACACCCATTCATATCATATATGGTGGTGGCAAGAAGCATCTCCGCCACAGGGAATGCTTGCCAGCACCACAACCCCAAAGCTCGTATTAACAAGCCACAAAAGCTTACAAGCACGTTTTGTGTTTTTACAGAACAATAGAGGGCTGGCAGACTGCCAAGATTTTGCTTCCACAAAAATAAAATCAAAAAAGGATCATCATTTCTCCATAGTGCTTATATGTACAGAGATAAATAAGGTCTTGTTTGAAAGTACTTTTACTGCTTGTTGAGAATGTATGAATGTTTTATTACCCATTTATAGGCACAATTAAATTTAAGGATTAAAGAAAGCAATATTACACACATTCCTCGCTGTCAATTCAGTTTTTATAACCTAAAATATATGTGAACATACTTAAAGCTGGGAAAGCTGCCAAAAAGCAAACCATTTTCTTTATAGTAATTTACATTTTCTTTTGCCTTTTAGTCTGCAATCATCTGACTGCACAGCCTCACAGCCTCAGTGTTCTTCAGTTGCTTTTACCTTTGAGAAGGGGCTTGTCTGATTGTATATCATGTGTGCAGTGTGCTGACATCACACATGACACTGGGTAGTTGGTGTGTCTGCAAACTGACAATGGCAGATACAGACTAACAATGCATTAGCACAGTAGCTTATATCTCCAAAGTAGCAGCCCAAAGACCCCAAGTGACCATGCCAGCTTAGATCTAAGCCTGTGTTTGTAATGGTCAGAATCTAAATGACGATTAGCAACATAAGCAGGTATTTTCCAAGGAAAGTTAGAAGAACAGAATGAAAGGCAAGTGTCATCAAAAGGAATACACACATACAGATGGATATATGGCATAGTTTTGGTTTAACATACACTAGTCAATTTCAAGTAACCAAAATAAGTTAGTTGAGAATAAATTACATTTTTTCCCAGAACAAATCTATTTTTTCTCTTCTTTTACTGCATCCTAATTCTAAATATTTGTTCTTAGGTCTGCAGTACTCTAAAAATGTGTTACTGTGCCACATCTACTACCTGATATCTAAAAGCATTATTTGTGATAACATTTCCAAGATATGGTAAATCTGCAATAAAGTACTGTATCAGAATACGTAAAATCTGCTTCCATATAAGTGATACAAACTATTACCTCAAAGTATTAGATTTTGGGTGAAAGTACTATAGTCAAAGTGAAATACTAAATCTAAGGTGTAAAGGGAAACATTAGGGATGGTAATAAAGAAAAGGAAATGATGTTTTTAATTAAATAAATAAATAACAACTGAGGCTAAGAACAGAAGCATTAGGCACTGTTCATCTATGCATATGTGTTTTTATGTGCTTTTTTGGTAAGGGCATTTAATTATCCGCTGAATGTTTGTGTTACTCCTAAAAACAGAAAACATTAAAAATCCAAGAAATGTGTTTTTCAACAGCTAGGTTTATGAAATTACTTGCCTGTCTCTCTTGTGTTTAGTGACACAGATATTTTGCATTTGTATAATTAGGAATAATTCTCAGTGGGTTGTAGATCTGAAATCACTTGGGAATGATGCTTTGCATCTCAGACTGTAGATGATGCTGTCAGGATGTTCTTTTTCTCATTTTCGCAAAGCTGCCAAATCTTGTAGGTTATTACTAAACCCTTTCCTAATGTAGCATCCGTTTTCACAAAAGAGAATGGAAAATGAAACCATCGTCTTCCAATTGTAACTCTCATAAGGGATATTCAATTTAGGATTACGACTGCTTGCGAAATTGTCAGAAAAGCAACATTTGTGGAAGCAAAAGCACTTTTAGCTACAGGGTTACAGTAATTTAAATGCAAAGTGTGTATGTATATATATTGTGTGTGTATAAATATATTATATATTATTACATATATATTCATTGCAACAAACCACCTCTTATGGAGCAAGCACTTTCTTAGTGGGGGGTTTTCATTTAGCCTAGTTTGTTAAACCTGGTACCAGATATAGAGCTAAGCCTTTCAGTGTGAGAGAAAGACCAGCAATGTTAGGAAGGGCAGCAATGAAACAAGCTATGGCAATCTGAATGTATTTCCTAGAGAAAAGATAGTTGAAACTTTTGCTTGTTTCTTTTTGCATTATGCAATTAGTTCAACCATTTACATTTCTTTTAGTTTATAAAAGTTAAAATATATAGAGTGTCATCTACCCACCCATGCAGATCTTTACATTAAAAAGAAACTACTACTTAGTAGCCTCCAGCCTCCGTATAAAAATGCTAGGTGAAAAAAATTCTAGGCAAATACAACAAGCAAGCAAAGCAAATACAACCTATTCAATTTGGATTATAAAGGGCCACATGATTTGTGTACCCATCAATGCAACTGCTAGGATTTATTTTTACAGTAGCCACATAGGCTTTGAATAATTCTTGGTGGCTAAGAAGGCTTTAATTTTTTAAGCAATGTTTTACTTTATAACAATTACCAACAAATGCCATGTATCCAATGTATTACTCTAATAAACTAATTTGAAGTTAGTGAATAGTCAACTATCTCACATTAGACTTTGACAGAAGCTTGACCCTAATTATTTGGGTAGGTTCAACTGGAGAGTGTAAAATGAAAACTGTGATCATGGCTACCTCTCCAGCTTGTATTGTAACCTAGAGATCGTATCTTCTAGTTTATATATATCTTTTTTTTAAATTGACATACAACATTCATGCTACAAAATTTACCTATCAGCTAACAAAAAGACAACAAAAAGTTACATTGTAATGCATATAAAAACAGCTAAGTCCATAGTTGTCAAGCCCGCCAGATGGATGGGCTGAGCCAATAAATAATGGGGGCCAAGTCACACTTACAGTTAGGTCCATAAATATTTGGACAGAGACAACTTTTTTTTAATTTTGGTTCTGTACATTACCACAATTAATTTTAAATGAAACAACTCAGATGCAGTTGAACTGCAGACTGTCAGCTTTAATTCAGTGGGTTGAACAAAAAGATTGAATAAAAATGTGAGGAACTAAAGCCTTTTTTTACACAATCACTTCATTTGAGGGGCTCAAAAGTAATTGGACAAATTAAAATGCTGAAAAAAAGTTCATTTATAATACTTGGTTGAAAACCCTTTGGATATCACCAAATGCTGAGTTTCCTCCTTTTTAATGCTCTGCCAGGTCTTTACTGCAGCGGCTTTCAGTTGCTGTTTGTGGGCCTTTCTGTCAAAAGTTTAGTCTTCAACAAGTGAAATGCATGCTCAATTGGGTTCAGAGCAGGTGACTGACTTGGCTATTCAAGAATATTCCACTTCTTTGCTTAAATAAACTCCTGGGTTACTTTGGCTGTATGTTTTGGGTCATTATCCATCTGTATTATGAAATGCCCCCCAATCAATTTTATTGCATTTAGCTGGATTTAAGCAGACAGTATGTCTCTGAACACCTCAGAATTCATTCGACTGCTTCTGTCCTGTATCACATCATGGATAAACACTAGTGTCCCAGTGCCACTGGGAGCCATGCACGCCCAAGCCATCACACTGCCTCCGCCATGTTTTACAGATGATGTGGTATGCTTTGGATCATGAGCTGTTCCACGCCTTCTCCATACTTTTTTCTTGCCATTATTCTGGTAAAGGTTGATCTTGGATTCATCAGTCCAAAGAATGTTTTTCCAGAACATTGCAGGCCTTTTTTAGATGTTTTTGAGCAAAGTCTAATCCAGCCTTTCTATTCTTGAGGCTTATGAGTGACTTGCACCTTGCAGTGCACCCTCTGTATTTACTTTCATGCAGTCTTCTCTTTATGGTAGACTTGGATATCGATACATCTACTTCCTGGAGAGTGTTGTTCACTTGGTTGGCTGTTGTGAAGGGGTTTCACTTCACCATGGAAATGATTCTGCGATCATCCACCACTGTTGTCTTCCGTGGACATCCAGGTCTTTTGGCGTTGCTGAGTTCACCAGTGCTTTGTTTCTCATGATGTACCAAACTGTAGATTTTGCCACTTCTAATATTGTAGCAATTTCTTGGATGGGTTTTTTCTGTTTTTGCAGCTTAAGGATGACTTGTTTAACCTGCATGGAGAGCTCTTTTGACCACATACAACCCCCCAAATCAACTCCAGGCCTTTTATCTGCTTAATTGATAATAACATAATGAAGGAATTGCCAACACCAGCCCATGAAATAGCCTTTGAGTTATTTGTCCAAATTACTTTTAAAGCCCCTGAAATTAGGTGACTGTGTAAGAAAATGCTTTAGTTCCTCACATTTTTATGCAAACTTTTTGTTCAACACACTGAATTAAAGCTGAAAGTCTGTAGGTGTTTCATTTAAAATTAATTGTGGTAATGTACAGAACCAAAATAAGAAAAAAGTCTCTGTCCAAATATTTATGGACCTATACCTGTATAAAGGTATTAAAGACCTAGACCTATACCTGTATAAAGATTAAGATGTTACTACTTGGATTAAAATAAACCAAACATTTAGATCTTTCCATAAGTATTGAACAACACAAATGAAACCATATATCCTATAAAGAATACCACAAAACCATATATCTCTTCACTAACTATGGATATTTTTATACATATAACCAGGAAGATTGCTCATGAAAAAAATATAAAGCTCTTAAAGAAAATTATAATATAGTTCTTTGCATACTGTTCAGATATATTTACCAAAAGCAATTGGTAGATATAGGTAACAAATGTTACTGTGTAAAATATATTTTAAATTGTAATATATTTAAAATTGTAAATTGCAAAATGTATTTTTTGTAAAATGAAATGAGTTGCATAATTTTTCAAAAATGGGTGAATGCCAATACCCTCCAATATATTTTGATCTACATGCATTCAGCATAGCGAGGATTGATTTTGGAAACCAAAATCAGTTTACTAGAATTTCTGTTTAAGAAAGTGTGTCATAGTTGTCACACAGATTTAAGGAGGCATTACAGTAATTGATTTCAAATATTGGAAAACATCAAGCCCTGTTTCTATAATCACATAGAAAAATATAGGTAATTCTATATTTACATAGTTTGCAGTTTAAAAATGTGTTGGGTAAATTTATTGAAATTTCATGTCCTATGGCATTGATTGACAATTGTCAAAAATATGGAAAATACTTTTATTTTTTATTTGCTGTAAAGCAGGTTTTTATGTGGCTGTTCATTGGGGGTTTGTTTGGAATAACCAATTGGATTTTAAGTATCCACACCTTTGACGGGGTTGAGTAAGGGCATTGCAGCCATAATATTGCACTTGTAACACAGTTAAATACTCTCACTTCACCCAATCTAACCAGAACTGATACACAGAGATTTAGCATAATTTCACAGAATTCTACAATTAAGATAAATATCCGTAAACAATGGTAAGAGAACAAACATTATCAATATTAAATATTAGCCAGTTAAGGAGTAAGTACTAGGCTATGAATAAGAAGATGTAGAGTTATATTGGTAAAATATCTGAAAATCATTAACATTGAGTACATTTTCATTTAGTTTGAAGTGCAATTTTTTTCTTAACCCTAAAGTTTTTCCTTTCCTGAATGGCATTGAAACTTCTTTTAGGAATTAAAATATTCATGTCCTCTACAGAGTGATTGTGAGAAATGATGTTCAACATGTGTATGTTAATTATTTTTATTGAATCATTTTATTGTGTGTCATTGTAGATTTATTCTGTCCAGTAATTTATCTTTTGTTTAACCAATGTCACATCCCTGATTAAGCTTGTTTCATTAAATAAAACACTACATTACAAGGAGGGCAGCTGCATAAGACTGTAATAAAGAAAGTTCCTTTGTATGTATGCCACTTTTAGATAGATTTATGTGTCTGCATAATTTGCAGAATTTATTACTTTAAGACTTTTCCCAATGTCTCTTTAGTTGCAATGTGTATGCAAAGGCTGAAATAAATGTTGATGTTAAATTTGTTATGATGAGTGCAGCTGCTTGAATAACCCTGAAGCTTACAGGGCCAGGTTTTATTTAGTTACTACCAGTGCAAGAATTTTTTGTTGTCTTTGTGATTTTATAAGTTTGCATCAGGTTTTCAGTGATATATTTATGCTTGTGATTCTATTTCTATAAACTTTTTTATGGAATTATTGTGTAAGCATTTTACACTCTATTAGGAAATATGTGTTATACGCCTACCTTACGTTAGCATATTGCAGTGACATTTTGTTTCTCATAGAAATGCCCATACACTAAAGATAAATTACATTAAAGTGTTGAATTTCAAATATATTCCTCTTACATTCAACAACAATCTCTATTACTTATATTGCTCCCTTTTAATGACTCTGCTTAAATTTTTACACATTGTTATATAATTTGAAACAATATTCACTGGGCCTGATTTATTAAAGCTCTACATGGCTGCTGAAAATAGGTTTGCATAGGAGGGTCTGGGCAATCCAGCAAACCTGGAATGGCTCTGGTCTTGGAATGAAAAGATTTGCCTAATACCAAATGATTTTTATGAAATCAAGTCCAGGTTTGTTGGATCCCCCAAGATCTCCCAAGATGGTCTATCCTCTTCAATCTTGAAGGGCTTTAACAAATCAGGCCCACTGTGTATCATAACTGCTTGGAAGAAGTTAGGGTTATTATTTGAAAGCAAATCCTAAAGCTGTACATTAGTGCAAATTAAAAGTGCAGTATATAATCTTTTTTTTTCTTAAATAACACAGAAGTTCCAAAGCCTAACTACTATCAGACCATCTGATTGTGATTCTTATTTTGTAAAAAAGGGAAAAGTGTAATTTTAAAAGTGTGTTCACATTTTTCAAGAATGTAAACATTTTTCATGCAAAAAGACTGGGTATTTGTATAAAAGCTCCTTATGTATACTTACCTCTGCATACATATATTTACATTTTATCTGTCTGAGGGTATACTTAGACCAGAATAAAATAAAATTGGGTTCTGCAACCAATAGTGGGTGCCAGTTTGTGACATTACCAGAATATGATTATTTTCAGGTAATAAAAACGAAAGTAATGTTTAAGGTAAGTAAGACCTATTAGAGTAGACAGAGACCAAAATGAATGTTTTCTTGAATCCTAAAATTCTGTTTAGTCAGTTTTTGTGTGATCTGACACTACTCACTAAATAATCCTAATACTCTCCTTCCCTTTTGGACACCTAGTGAGACTAGCCAACTCAGAGAAACCAAAGCAGGTACTATTATGTTACTGAAAACCTATTTTAGCAGCATATCAACAAATGATCTGGCTGAACAATATGTGATGCTTTCAAATAAAAGGGTACAGTAAAAAATGGTAATTTGTGTGCTTTGCAATGCTATGTATTTACCTATATGTCTGGTACTATGGAAAAAGCGAGTAAAAAAAAAGATTTGGTATGTGTACAAAGTACTATGAGGAGGACTTTCACCATGAGAAGTTAAACCTTTTCTGAATTAGTCTGTTCTTTAAAAAAATATATAATTTTCTGTTTAGCACTACACAATCATACACACACAAATGTGAGACCACTGCAGCAAAGTGTGGATGGTTATAAACATAAATGGAGATGAGATAATGTCAAGAAGATGGACTTGATTAACAGATTTGTAATTTTAATTACTGAAATGGTAGATTCAGATTAAAAGTAAATTACCAAAACCTCATCTACATCTCTATATTTGTAAAATATAATATGTCACAAATTGATTCTGCTGTCATACATTCAGGCCACTGATAATAAAAGAGTGAATTATTTTAAACATGCATTTTTGACTGTGGCCATTCATCATTTATTTTTGCTATTCAGTTTTGCAGTGTTCAATTTAGAATATGATCTGTTATTTTGAAAACTATCTTTTATATTTGGGTGATTTGTCACTGCCCTGGTATTGCCCTCAATTTCCAATTTACTGGAAGAGTGTGACCTGAACTAGTAGGTTGCGTGGAGAATGCTCCACTGTTATTGACATTCATTTATTCAATCCACACAGCTGTGCTGGGTACTATTTGATGCCAGGTCAGTGTGCAGGCCATACACCTATTTTATCATGCATTATTCAGTTAAGTCACTGCTAAGGTGTACATATTATTAAGTTGGCAAAAAAAAGCAATTAATATCTTCAAAGAAAAGCATTTCAAATAGTTCAACAGTATTTAAATGTCATATTTCTGCTGCAAGTATCTTTTTAATGATAACATTTCTTTGTAATGTAAATCAGACTCCTCTTCTCAATTATAACATGTTAATCAAGTTATTGCTCAATTACTGAATAGGCATCAGTAGTGGAATATCACTCATTTATTCGGTTTATTACTCATTAAATGTATTGAATAGTTGGTACTACAAAAATTTTGTAGACACATTTGAAGACAATTTACCCTGGCAACAAATGGTGGGTATACCCACAATTATACAGAAATGTTATTAAAGTTTAAGTTGCTACTAATAGCATCTAAATGTTTTCCTGTGTATGCTGTTCTATCTAATACTTTCTACGACCCAGAATATTACAGCTTGTCTTGTTATTACAGCTATTCTTGTATGAATTTAGCATATATATGTATATATTGTATTTCAAATAGGTTTAATTTGAAATGTTTAATGAACTAATATCTTTTTATTCATGTATTTTCTACTAACTTGTTTTACTGAATACAATTTAAATTGTCTTCTAATAAATGTTACTTTTAAACTAATATTACCCAGGTGCTGAACCTGTTAGTGTGTTTATATCATTTTTATTTATAAACCTGATGAAGAGGATACTTTTATCCCAACAAAATGCAGTGGCTAAGCAACTCTACTTTCATATAAACCATCCATGATTTAGAACAATTTACCTGATTTTTTCTCCACTTGTATATCTATCTTTCTCTTGTTACCACCTCAGTAAAAACTTTTTTTATACTAGTCTTCAATGTTCTCTGCTTATAGACATACTGATGCTGTACATGAAATTATTATGACAATAGCCAGCATATGTGTATTTCAGCCAAAGGGTGGATTATGCATTGGGAATGGGTACTAACGTTTTGTGTTAAATTTTTATTGGTATTATTCCTAGTAAGACAGGGTGCAAAAGAAACATTTTAATAAAAGTGTGCAACGAATGACCCTGCACTGACTGGAAGACATGGTGGTGGGGGGAATTACTTTTAACAATCAATACAATACAATCAATACCAATTTAGGTGTATCTGCAATGGACTATTGCAGAAGCCGTGAGAGTAGAGCTGCTTTTTGATATAGGGAGAGGCCTGACAAGACCAAGTCTCCTTGCAATTTATGCCTGGTGAGAGGACTGTAGGTAATAAGGGTAGAATAACCAAAATTTTAGAAATGTTTAGAAGTTGTTGAGTGCTGGCATTTGAAATATGAGGTTTAATGTGGGAATCATCTGAAGTTTAGAGAAAAACAATTGACTTTTTTGTAGCACCTGTTAATTTATTATAACAAACCACTGTGATAATTATCTACATCATAAATGTATTCATATCCTAGTAAACAATAGTATTACCAAGAAATACAGTATATTACCTGGAATGCTGCACAGGATTTGATTGGATAAAGATAGATGTGGGTGAGTGTGGTTAGTGTGTCATTTTTACATATATTTCCTCTTCCTTCACACAAACAAGTATGCTTTGATTCAGAAAACTTGGAAAATGCAGGACTTTTAGGGACAATCAAAACTTCTGAAATGTTGCCATTGGCACAGTTGCTCTGTTCTTCATTGCTTTCTGTTTGAGATGAGCTTATTCTGGCAATCTTCTCAACATCATACATTTGAGCAGGGCAATGAGATGATCGTTTTATAAATGTGTCCACTATGAAATTTAAAAACACTTGAGCATCCTCAAACGTAGACATAAAACCAAATGATATTCTGATTGAACCTGTTGGTCGACCATTAATGATGTCCATGTTATCACCACAAATATGTCCAGCCTATGTAAAAAAAGAAGGTACAGTAATATTTAAAAAATGCTGATAATTGTAAACAATTTTAAATAACTAAACTTGCTATATTTCATATATTTAAAATGAAGGAATAACTTTATTCCAAAAACACGTCACGGTACTTTTTACCTCTGAAAATCTACTCATGAGAGAATCGTGTGTGTGGGCAGATCTATAATAGGAGGCAAAATGATTAGCGCATAACAATGAAGAAAATGCAGGCTCGCCTGCCTAAAATGATCCTCCCATGCCACTCTACATACATTTAGATTTGTAATATCCCTGAACATCACAAGAGAGGGATGCTTTATCAGACACATTTTAAAATAATAACATTTATTTAAGATATGTAATAGCAAAATACTTTCCATGAATAGAAAAAATTTGGAGCATATACTTGTAGCGCTATCATTATATGGTAACAATTTTTGTAAATGCAATGTGAAATAATATTTGTTTTCTTTAATAAAACTTTAAATGTGAACAAGAAATTGGGGCATAGAATGCTTTTTAATTCAGCTGTGTGTGTAAAAATAAATAATTTTGTTCACAGCTTACAGCAGCATTTGTAAATAAACCCAACTAATAATCAATATGTATATCTGACTGACCTGCAAATTACTCCTGATTTCAGCATTGCTAATCCCCAACATTTTCTGGCAGGCACCAGCATTGCAGAAACAGCCTGTGCGAAAATGGATATTATATAAACTCGCCATCTTGTCAACCTGCAATTATAAATAGACAAACTTCAAATAAAACAATCCTCAGGCATTGAAAGACAATATTTTTTTTAATATATTTTAAGAGTCCCATATACCAAAAAAATACCCATTATTGTTTTTGGGTATGTTCATACCTGCTTCTGAAAAAAAGTGGCAATTAGACGCTCCTGAACACCTACTCTGCACAGCTAGGCTTGCAGGATCATTTTCAGGCAAAACAAAGGCTTGTGTTTGCAAAAGCCTGTACATGCTTTTATAAGCATTTGCAAGTTTATGGGGACATTTGGATGGCTAAATAACCCAATTAGCTACATGGAGCCTCTGAAAACCCCTTGTAAAAGCCGAAAGCCGGTAAAAGCATGCACAAAAATAGGCCCATTCACTTTCATTTAAACTAGAACAGAAGAAATACTAAAGCTCAGATTCTCCAATAAAGTTTAAACTAAATATCAGATGGCAGCCCCAGGTTACCTTTTAAACATATCGGCAAAATAAGAGGCTTGAGAGTTACCAAATACATACAGAAAGTAACATTTGTACTATTGCTAGACATTACCCAGCTCAAATAAATAGTGTAGAATTTAAGACGGTCGTCCCTTTTAAACGATGCATTTTGCTGGGCTTCTTCAGGGTTTTTTTTTTAGAGACTTTTATTTATGGATGGTGGAGAATCTTAATCGAGAGATATTGTGGTGTAGTAGTGGCAGGTGTTTTGAGCTTTGTGATAGGATGAAGTAGTGGTAGCAATAGTAGTCATTTTTTAAATAAAGCAACTATTTTATTCAATTTTTATTAAAATTATAAACATAAGTTAAGATAAAATGCCATTTATTGATCTTGTAAGATTTATTTCCAGTGTTTATAAAAGCTGAACTGTCTAAACTGCTAAAAAAAAATAAAATGCAGAAACCTAGATATCCTTAATGCATTGTTACGTACCTTCAAGTGCACCATGGGACCTTAAAAACTTACAACATCTTGTTTCTGATGTCGGAGCTCTGACTTGTCCCCTCATTACCAATTATTATTACCTCTATACTGATAGTTATACCCTTCAGAGAGCTAGTACTACAGAACCTCAATCCTTTGCTTAGCAGTAAACAATTGCTTCTTACATTGATATTTAAAAGTACTGAATGGCTACGGAGCATATTCTACAACATTGTCATCAGAAAAACCTTGTACAATATTCATCTCTATGCTGTAGCCTCCTGTTTCATAGTCTTATCTTGTAACCAAAGAACAGGTTCTCTTCGGGGCTAGTAAACACAAAAATATTTTTGGAGAATTCATGGGAAGTTTAGGGAGTTTAACACTGACTGACCAAATGAATTTGTGAAATGGTTCTGTTTGGTTGTGAATTGATCAGATATAGAGGTAAATATTGACTGAATATTGAAGTACACATATTCTATTGAGTGTTTAATTATTGGAAGGGCAGAATGTCCAACATGTGTCTGCTCTTACTCTGCTAATATGCTGTACTAGGCTCTAAAACTTTGGTTTGTCATACTGTACAGTAAACTAAGAGGATAAAAAATACAACAAAATAGTGCTTTATTATCACTTATTAGTACTGAAACCTCAAACCATATATTGCTTATAAAGTATATGACACCAGGGCCAAATGCTTTACTAATATAAGATGATCTGCTTTTAGCAGCTAATTACAGCTTTTTGGTGAACAGATGATTAGAGAAATGATTATTTAATCACAAGTATAAAAAATTAAGTGAATCATTTTCTTAAAAAATGCAATTAGTACTCATACTCTCTCCCTTCTTGTGAAAATGTTTTCTTAATATTTACAAAGCAGGGACCAAAGGATGTTTTCTAGACAAATTTGTTTAGTATTATGTAGTAGGTATATGTAGTATTATGTCACAATCAAACATTCCTAAAGTCCTTCTTCAGACAAAACCACATCCTTTATGATCCCTGTTGCATCAAATTTCTGCCCGTCATTAAATTGTGGGTGGTAGCTCATTCAATGCAATTCATGACCTGACTTGGTGCTCATACCACCACCAACTACATTCTAGCAGTACTGATTCATGTATAAGTCTTTGAACACATCTGGTTTAAAGCAACTCAGGGAAAACTAATTAGGGGACATAGATTAAATAGAGGAAAAATAATTACTCAAATATGCAATTTGTAATACAATTACTTTTACATTTTTGCAACTGCATATTACCTAAAACATAAAAGTCTGTTACCAATTGTTCCATAAAACAGAGGATGTTACATATATACCCTACACTACCATAAACATAAAAAAAATGTAAAGTATCACAACACAGAATTTCCAATACCTTGCTTTCTCAAATAAAAAAAACAAACATTTTATTCGGTATAGTTATAACCCAGTGCTACTGTTTTAATCTGGTTAAAAAATCATCATCATCATAAATATAAAATGAAATGTTTGGAAATCACAATAAAATGACCTTGAGGTACACTGCTTTACCCATACGAGTTGGAGTACACTACATTTCAGTAATGAACTTGATGACTTGACTTGTTTTTCAGTAAAGATAGCTAATTTCAAAACAAATGAATTAAAGTTTAAGATGATGTCTCTTTAGGCTCAACTTGTTTCACTAAAGCTAGGAAAAACATATCCATTGTATTAGCAAAATGTGCATTAATCAATCATATTTCTAGTGGCCACAAATGTTTAATTAGAAAGTACATTATTTCAAAAATATACAACGTGATCCCTTATAATTCATTTTTGTTATTATAATTGGTTTGTTAATATCCATTGCTGTCAGAGCAAAGTGTCTGGTGTAGTTTTTGGGATATGTGATGCATTCAAATACACATAAAGATCTAATTAATACAATATAATTACTAAAGTAATAACTTTATGAAGTATTAGAAGCGATTATGGGATATCATACTAATTTTTCAGAGCTTAATGAAAATTGCAGTTGACAACATAGGAAAAAAAAAGAGCTTTTTCATGCAAGATTTATTCACTTGTCAGTTTTTAGTTTTAATTGTTCTGCATTTCTGAAAGCTGTCTTTGTTAATTTATTAGTCATATGCACCACATATTTGGATTTATCAAACCAAGGTATTTTTTGAACATAATAGATTTTCATTATCTCAAGCACAGAGTTTAGCTCTCTCTTTTCCTGTTCTGAGAGAATTCCCAAACTTGAATAAATTTAAGCGAACTATATTAATTTAGGATATTTATTTGTATACAGTAAAATTCCCAGGAGTTTTGAGAGTTCCGAAAATCCTCCATCATAAGGGCTGAGAGATGTTTAACAAAATATTTTCTGGACTAACGCAGCAGGAATGAGAAATTAGCAATTTTTGGCTCTCAGGTCAGTTTAAGTAATGATATTTTGGCTATCTGTAAGGATGACAATCTTCCCACTGGCCAGCAATGTAGGAGGAAATCTTCCTGTTGACCGCAATGCTAATAAACCATGAGCTGAGGATATAATAATTATAGCAGGGGTTCACTAAAGACCTGAAAGATATTTCAAGTTCCCCAGTGTTCAAAAAGTCGAGAAACACTGCTCTAGGCACTACTTTTGCAACATCAGATACTTGACAGTGATTTAAACCCTTCCCTTTACAATACAAAGCTAAAAAACATAATTTAAAATATCTGTATACTAAAAAACATAATTTTTAATTTTTGCATACTTTGCATTTCAACAACTAATACATTTTAGAATATAGTATATTTCATTTTTCTGTTTTTCATAGGACTTCAAGCTCTGAACCAAAAAGGTGAGGGCATAGCTGTACCTTAAAGAGTGTCTTAAAAAATGTAAAAACATTAAACTGTTTAAACTTCAACTTATGCTGATAGATTTGGCCTTGGAATTTATTAATCAATGGTCTCTGATCATTAATGAGCTTATAAAAATATGACTAGCACATTTCCTAAACACCATATAAGCGCCACATTTCAAGCTTAAATATGAATTTGTTTCATAAACATAATTTTCTAAAGCTTCTCAAAACGAAAGACTGCTTGCAAACAGCTGAATCCAATTAATAATCTGAGTGGAGTTTGTAACTGATTGTAGTTCATAACTCTTCAATTCATTTATGAGAAATGCCATCTGTTCTTGGCATTTTATAAGCATTACATCTGATCAAACGTACAAGTACAGTGTAAGGAATAGAAGCATAAAAATATTTAGGGAAACAAAACTGGGATATACATATAGTATCAGGACTTTATAGTTTAGTTATTTCATGATACTAAGAAACTAACCAATGTTATATTTTTGATTTTGTCTGAACATCATGAAACAATGATTTAGTTTGAAACAAACTAAATAAAAAAGCAATATATATATATATTGCTTTATTAGAATATAATATATAGATATCAGCTATGAGGCTGATCACAATTTCACCTGGAAACCATCATTTTCCTCAAAACCAGTATATGACTGGATTTATTCCCCTTCTATGTAATTATTCATAATGCCATAATCAATACCTGTGTTTCCCTTCAGCCAGAGGAAACTTGCTTAGGTTTAATGCTCAAAACACAGTTACAGTAATTAGCTGATCTGCTTGTCTGGTAGTCTTTAGCTTTAACAGCCCTAATCTAAACTGGGAAAATTTCCATTCCTAATCACCTGTTATTGCAAGGCTATGCCAACAGGTAATTTTACTTAGTAATCTTAGTTTATCAATGAATGTCCTGTCAAATTTGCTTTTCAGTGTGAGTAACTAATCTTTTAGTTACGCCGCCAATTTCAGAACCCATCATGTACCAACACCCATGGAAGTTGTTGATTTTTGTTCAACATATTTGAATGCAAAAAGAACTGCCTACAGTAAAGGGTGATATTGTCAGGGGTCTGCGGACACAATTTGGAACCAGTGGCCAGAGCCCACAGTAGACAGAGAAAAGGTACACATAATCAGCAGCTCTCAGCAGCATGAGGCTAGTCTGTGAGTAAATGCCAAAGTGCAAATTAAGATTAAGATTAATTTAAGAAGTTAATTTTGTGCTCCATGGGTATCAGTGACACTGCTCTCTCTTGGTTTACTTCCTACCTGCCTGACCGCTTCTTTCAAGTTTGTTTCAATAGTAATTCCTCCTCTCCCACACTCCTCTCTGTTAGTGTTCCCAAAGGGTCAGTCCTTGTACTGGTTCTCTTTTCTCTGTACACTTACTCTCTCAGTAGTCTCATATCCTCTATTGGTTTACAGTACCATCTGTATGCTGATGACACTCAAATCTATCTGTCCACCCCTGACCTGTCTCCCTCAGTCCTGGATAAGGTCTCATACTGCCTATCAGCCATCTCATCATGGATGTCTGACAGATTTCTGAAACTCAACCTGGATAAAACAGAACTCATCAGCCCCCCCGACATACTTTTGTTAATAACACTGTTATTTGTACCTCCCCTCAGGCACATTGTCCTGCCATCACCTGCGTCACCTTTGATTCTGCACTCTCATTTACCGCTCATATTCAGAACATTTCCAGGTCCTGTCACTTTCACCTGCGCAACATCTCCAAAATCCACCCCTATCTGTCCCCAGAGACCAACAAACTCCTTGTACAGGCTCTTATCATCTCTTGTCTGGACTACTGTAACCTCCTCTTCTCTGGAATTTCACTAACCCAACTCTCCCCTCTACATTCTATGCTGAATGCTGCAGCCAGACTCATCCATCCTTCCACTCCTCCTCTGCCTTTTTTCTTTTCAGTTAATGAACAGCCCTGCTTAATATGTTGGCACTATATAAATCATGTTTATTAATTATTTAGTTATTCAGTATCCAGGAATCGCTAAGCAAAGACTGGGTCAATTTTCAAATATCTCAGTGACGGCTATGCCAAGGTAACAATCTAAAACCAAACACACCAGCGTTCTATCACAAGCAAAGTCAGTTTCTGACAAATATACTTGAATAAATACAGAAAATAAAACATGACTTTACCAAACTTTTTTCCAAGAATATTGTGGAAATATTGTGTAAAAGTACACCCTTGACTGCAGAAGCTAGTATGTCCCCTTTTAGCAGAAATATTATTAGTGGGCACATATGCCCATTAGTCTCTGACATTTCCGAGCACTCCTCGATAGATACATTTCTTTAGTTGCAATGTGTGGGTTTCCATCAATGAACTACCTGTTTAAAAACAAACACAGTATTTCAATGGGAGTCAAATCAGGGCTTGGACCAGGCCAGACAACCCTAAATTTTATTTTTTTGAGCCATTCCTTGGTGGATTTGGTAATGATCTTTAGATCATAATTGTTTTAAAAATCAATTTACACTTTAACGTTCAGACAGATGTCCCTACATTTTTATCAAGCACAACCCCTGAAACACAGCCCACAACTGTCCTGAACAGTGCATCTCTCACTTGCCTGTTATCTCATTATCATTACTGGGTTTTATATGACATTATCAGATAGACATATCTGACATTCTTAGCCAAGGGCCAATAAGGTATCTATAGATTTAGCAGACCATACTACTTCTAATAGACACAGAAAAGAACAATGGCTGTCTGGCTTTACAATGTGGAATATTTTATATTATGTATTATGTTTTATCTATAAATGTATTGTAACTACCACTTATCCTTGATATCATGTATACTATTAAATCTTCAGTTTCATTTTTAGGATACTAAATTTATCATTTTGTAGAATTTTCATTATTTACTTTACAAAACTTTACAAACTTTGCAGAGTTTGAAATAACTGTTTTAAAACATCTTTGCCCTGAATATGATTCCTCACATGGGAAAGGTAGCCAGTGATCATTCACCATTTGAGATAAAGGGATCTACTTATTTCCTTTCTATCAGTTTTGATAGGATGCCATGTTTCTATAGTTGCATAAAAATGATAAAGCCATTCTATCCAATGCCAAAGCATATATCAAATCTAATGAAATATGTGATGTTTTGAAGTCAAACATTAAGCAGCTAAAAGCATGTAATTGTTGAACATGTTTAATAAAACTTTTGTTATAACTGGCTGTATGCCCATCACATCTGTTTCTTAATTGAAGAAATGCTTTGAAATTACAAAAGTATTCTGATTTATGTGATCTAAGATATTTGCTAATTGGATTTTGCCAGCTCACAAATATATATATTAGGGGGAGCATTTTACATGAGACCTAAACTTGCTGTATGCTAGCTACAGAAATACATGTTGCTGAAGATTCTTATCCTCTCATTTATGTACATAGGTAGAAAACAAATTTGACAAATACATTTTGACAAAGTAAATGTGCATAAAGTTTCAGGAACATTTTCAAGAATTATTTAATTCAGAACGTTTTAGGGGTCACTTTACACAACATATCCACACAGAACTGAATTTATGCTAGAAACTTGCTCATGCCATAAAAAGCTGCAGGAAAGATAATACCGAAATCTATGAAATAGTGGGACATAATGTGGATCAGTCATTGGTGGAACAATACAAATTCAACATAATATACACCCCCTTGGACCTTGAGTTCTAGGATTCTCTCATATACACAAGCCTACTTTCACTAGTTTACACAATTACATCTATTAACAGGCTTTTTAAGGACGACAAATTGACGCAAAAGCACATACTTGCTTGTGCAAATACTATGAAAGTGAAAATATTTCATATAGAAACAGTACATTGTTAGCATTGTGAACTGCACCATGTTTTTATATAATTATTTTAGGACACTGAATATAAACATTGGCAGGTGCTGCTACTGTGATCCATCACCATCAACCATATAACCTTATACCCTGGATCAAAGACTAGACACACATGTTGACAGCAAACATTTTTAATTCTATGTAATAATATTGTTTACAGCTTATTGGTTTTATAGAGATCTATTACTGGTACTGACATACTATACAACTAACTAAAATGTGATGGCCACAGATTTGTGAAAGTGACCTTTTTGCATCATACCAGTGACTACCAACCACTTACATTATTTAGCATTTACTATTTGATGTGCTTGGTAAAATGATCTGATACAAAAGTTAAACAATACCATGCAAGAACATTTTGTTTGCATTATTCTGTCCCACAAAACTGCAATACCAGATAATATAAATTGTAAAGAAACTTTACATTTATTAGCAATTGCCTACAGCAATAAAGGAAGCCTGTGGTGAAAGAAAAAACCCAACTGGCACTGACTCTTCCTGCTGCAAAACCATCCTATTTTGCTATATGGATCACATCCATATGAAAGCAAGAATGTTTTTAAACGTTCAATACTTTGTTTATGCATATGCTGACAAGGCCTAGAGAAGAACTAAACTCTTTAGAAGGTGGTGAGCTTCCTCTATAATGAATCAATTATGACACATATTTACCCTGTGCAGTGGCCCTGCAGCAACAGTAGACTTCTGTGGGAACGGCAATCCTCCCCATTGATTGGATGGTATAACCTGTGCGCTTGTGCAGGAGTTACATTATACCCAGCAGCTGGGTAATTTAGAGGTAAAACAAAAAAAAATGAGAGACAAGGAGTTCGTTATTTGACAAAAGAGACATTAAATGTCTTTTTGTCAAATAGTACTACCTCTTTTTTTCAGTTTATCAGTTAGTCAGCTTTAATTGATTTATTAAGATTTAATATTGTGCACAAGAAGTAATAAAAATGATGAATGGCGAACGCAACAAAAAATACAAATTAACAAGGCTAAATATCTAATTCAAAATCCAATCAGTGCATTACAGAACCTTTAAGAAGAATGCTTCACACGTGCATGTCAGAAGTAACACACACATTTGTGTATATATTAACTTCTAAAAAGGTGACCTGCTTTGCTCTGAGAAACATATACAGGCCAGGTCCTAAAGACAAACAAGTTTTGTTAACCACTGCTTTGTCTCTAGGAAAAAGGGTTAGGGTGGTGGCTGCAAAGCATGTTTTGTCATATATTTTTCACATCTGTCCATGAAACAAATAAAGAAAATAGGTGCAATGAAGTGCAACATAGGCACAAAAGAGTTACTACTTGTGTAATAATTGGGGGAACTTGTGTTATATACATGCACCTGGTTTTCAATTTCTTTCCCTGTCCCACCCTATATTTTGTGATGTCAGTAGTAACTGAAATACTATGCAGAAAATAATTTGTGCTACTTTTCCCAATTTGCTTTTTTTAGACAATAATCCAATTTAAATCAGCAATAGTTTATTTCATAATATTAGGCTAAATATAAAGACACAAGCAACATGACACCAAGACATGAAAAAGTGACCCCTTAACTGTGTTATTAATATAACACAACAATAAATGTAATAATTAAATAAAGAAGTAATTAAAGAATAAAGAAAACAAAGAAAAAACTGCTGGTTTTGGGAGACAGTCTTCGCCACCCTAAATGTAACTATAGTAAATTGTTTGTGTGGAAAAGACTTTGAAGACTGCGAAGCAAGAAACCCTGGGCTTAACTCATGGGGGTGAATGTGGACTATATACTTTCAAGTAATTATCATACTTTTTCAACAGACATCAATTAAACAGAGCATTTTCTGAATTTTTACTGTGGGAGAAAAGATAGAAATCTGTTTGTATGAGTTACAGATTGTAAATGACGACCTCCTGGTGGTTTGTTAATGTTTTCTCTAAGGCACCGAACAAGCTGATTCATTTTGCTGTTGGCTTCAAATTGGCCTGTAATAAGTTTTCTGAAAGTACTTCAAGTAGTAAAAAGATGCTGCTATAGAATCATATGTGACCTAATCTAAATTTCATTTCATGCATGACTTAGAGAAGAGAACAATGATAATAGCTGGTTATGCTTTTGTAAGAAAATCCTGTACATTGCTTTGCTTTCAAACATGACTTCTTTTGTTATGCATTACTTTCTGGATATCTAACATTCTTACAATTACATTTTAATATTACAATATGTTATGAACATAATATTACATTATTGGTTCCTAATAAGTATGAAAAGCATCAGCTGAAGCTGTAGACAGTGTGAAAAAGTATATTGTGTGTTTATAAGTTGTTATCACTAATACATTAACATAAATTCCTACTATATTAATTTGTAACAAAATATGTTTTTATAAAGACAAAACTTTTTTTTTAGCTTTGAAACGAGTGGCCAGGATAGGACTCTCTGTTAACTTGTAAACACTTTTGGGGTCCCCACGGTTTGTCCTGAAGATCATTGTCCCCGAGACAGAAAGTAGGAGTAAGTATAAGGGGATAAGGATATTCAGTGTTTGGTTGAAAACTGCTTAAGATGGCAATTCTGATGTATTTGTGGAATTTAATCTAATTTCCTGTTGCAAAAGTAACCTGATATGAATTTAAAAAACATACTTCCTTTACATACAATTTACCTTATTCTTCTGTATAGGACAATTTCTATTTACACACACACATATATTTAAATATTTGAAAAAGTATTTTAGAATACTAAAATTAATAATCATGCATAGTTTTTAGAACATGCATTACTTTTTCATTAAAAAGCTCAGTAATCTCTGGAAGGTTGGGGAAACCAGAGAGTCCCCCATAAGTCATTCTGTAACATTACCTGAACGCTCTTATTTTTTGGACTGAGTTAAACTGCATAGCAAATAATTTATCCAACCGGTAGGTCCTTTCCAAACCTACACACATGCAGAATGCATCACTGCATTCACTTTTTACATATATGCCTATGAACCCTGAGCCATTGGTTTAAAGCAAGTACTACAATATTTTTTATTCCAACATGAAAAGTGAGGAGCAAACCCCCCAGGGGTAGGCGGGGGTTCATAAGGCATTTTGGAAAAAGCCAGAGTAAAAAGGCCTGTATTGAAGAGGGGTGCAAAATTGTACCCCAATGCACTAAAACGCTATTGTGTACCACCATACAGTATTTTGCCAAAAAAAGGGTTAGGTGTAGTTTTAGGGTCACTGAGGTGTGTTGGCAGCCTGTTGAGAATGAATAGTCCTCCTTAACACAATGCATGTGATCCTTTTTAAGGATCCTTTTTAAAGAATAAAGCTGTTTTTTTATTTATAGCAGTTTTATTTTAAACAAAAATATTTTTATAATGGAAGAAATAGGAAATGCCTTTGAGGACAATAGCAAACTATTTATAGTGATTTATCAACCATCTAATGTGTTGCTTTCAATTGTAATCTGATTGAAGTATTTTAAACCTTTTATGGTACTGTTTATCAAAAACTAGTTAGTAGATAAACGATCATCACCCTGATTCTTCTCTGATTAGCACTTTTATTATGCCTCAGTAATGAAATAGCAGTGAGAATGGTGGCAATCAGTGACTGATTAGTGCACCCTAATTACCTAAGTTTCATATACTTGTATGAAGTACCAAGTGCCACTTTTCCAACTGTCTATCCAAAACTGGAAAATGGCAATAAATGTCAAAAATTGCAATCACGGGCTTACAAAACAGAAATTGACGATCTTATAAATCTACTGATTTTGCTGAAAAGTGACTTTTAGGTTAGTTACCATTTTTTATACACAACTAACAAAAAAAATTCAGCTAGTGGAGTTTGTCATTTCTAGAGAGGTAGCCTGAAAACATTTGTGCTGCTGTGGTTGCACAGATTTTAGATTCCACATTGTAAGCCTGCAATGAGAGAGCGTTGAATCCAATTTATGATATAGCAGGAAGTTTCAGTAAACAGCAAAGCAGAGAAACAGAGAGTCACAGATATCTTTACCTGCGTAAGTGCAGATAATTTTCTTCTCACAGTGCTCTGTAAGCAAAATCTTCACTGCTGAAGACTTTACGTTCAATTTTCGCTACAGTTGGTACAAGGTAATGCTTTTGAGTTCAACACCTTTTTTATTG
Organism: Pyxicephalus adspersus; assembly: GCF_032062135.1. Lineage (NCBI taxonomy): Eukaryota > Metazoa > Chordata > Amphibia > Anura > Pyxicephalidae > Pyxicephalus > Pyxicephalus adspersus. The sequence goes on along the minus strand of NC_092862.1, from coordinate 76,954,303 downwards.
CGGTGGCAAATATACTATAAAATAAAGTTTGTGGAAAATAGTTGATAGTTTGCATAAACAGTTGGCTACAAGGTAGAGAACTCAATGTGCTTTATATACATTATGTGCTATTTAATGTGTGTTTGCTGCACCTTACACACCTCACGCATAAATGTTTCAATGACTGTTTGTAGATATTATGCTGGATGCTATAAAATATTATTATATGTGGTATAAAAATTATTGTGGTTATGTTAAGTTACTGCCTGTAGCGATCATCTAATCAGTCAATACTTTAAAGATAGAACTAAAGTCTAAAACATTGCAGACAGGAAGGATTTACTCTTCAGTTTTCTACTGCAATAAAAACATCTGACTTACCTGCCAGCCATAATTTTCTTAATGTACAATGATTTTTGCATACATGTCATCCCTAATCAAAGTGACAGAAGATGCTGAACCAGGAAGACAGCTGTCATATAGCTTGGAAAAGGAGCTTTAGAAGGTAAGTGTGCCAAAATGTGCAGAACCCTGGCTGGAAGTGGCAGATTGTCTTTTAAGTCCGTAAGATTTTTTTATCTTCTAAAAACTGTTTTATACTATTTTCTTCTAGGATCGAATGTGTTTAGGTTAAAAGAAAATACATGAAATAATAATAATAAAAAACGGTGAACATCCATGACATGTTCATTACCCTATCTCCTGTTCATATAAACAATAATATATGGTTATGTGATTAAAATATGTGCAAAATAAATCAATGAATCAAAATGATTATATCATTACATTAAAAATAAATCCTAAAAGCTGTCAATTTAGTAAAAAATTAGGTTTAGTGGTGTGGAAGTATATCTGTATTGTAATGGCTGTGATTGAATATGGACCACTATGGACAAACTGTACTACTATATATTTTAAACCAGCCCAAACCCCGTTGGGTTCAAATTAGTATATACTGAAACAGAAGCCATTCCTGACAAAGTAAAAAAGTGACAGGACACATTGGGTGCAGACAAATATTGTGACACAACTATGCAAATATCCACTGTATTTGGAAGTAGTGAGCTTCTTAGACACAACTCAGCCTTGAGATTTAAAGCTAGGCTAAGCTGTCCATGAATCTCTAGGTTGCATTTTTGTGTCTACTTTCTGGTCTGCACCATGTGAGTCCTCGAAAAGTCTCATTGCCGCAAATGACTAAAATCTAATGCAGATGCACTCTATTTACAGGTGGAACTGGAAACATTAACTAAGATACATCTGCAACTAGCAACCAGGACCACAACTTGGGCACCATCTCCTAAACATGCTGGTCTGCCATACTCCCAGAGACTATTGACACACACATAAACACACAAAAAATATCCAAGCCTGCAGGGGCATTATTATGATCTGGGGTTGCTTCAGTTGGTTGAGTCTAGTTTCAGCAATGTTATATGCCCAGAAATTAGGTCAGCTGACTACTTGAATATATCGATTGACTACATTTACTGATGGCACAGATCTCAAAATGGAAATGTTAGGATTCATTGGTTCAAATTGTCAAATAGTGGTTGAGAGAGCATTTCACACATGGATTATCCACCACAGAGTTGGGACCTTAACCTCATTAAAAATCTTTAGTATTTACTGGGGAAGATTATGCAGCAGCATGAATACAAGATCTTGGGAAAAAATTCAACAGAAATAAATGTGACATTGAATGACCAATAAAATATTAGACTCCAAAACTGTTGTTTTGGCTAGGCAGTAAAGGTGAGTGAGGGTGCTGGTTACTTTGATATAACTTGTTGCTCTCTGGGCCTGATTTATAAAAGCTCTCCAAAGCTGGAGAGAATACACTTTCATCAGTGAGGCTGGGTGATCAGCAAACCTCGAATGGAATTCTTTAACATCAATTTTCTATTTGCTAGCAAATGTTTTGAATCCTGGACCAGATCCATACCAGGTTTGATGGATCACCCAGCTTCACTGATGAAAGTGTATTTTCTCCAGCCTTGGAAATCATTCATAAGTCAGGCCTTCTGTGTCTAGTTGGGGAGATTCCCTTCACTTTTTGGAGATGTAACAGAAAGTGAAAGGGAAATCTCCTCAGAGTGGATGCATTTGTCATCAGTACTGTTGTCCACACTGTTGACATGATAAAATTGTTTTATTCTTCCATCACTATCATATTGACATATATTCACATATGGTCACCTCACTACAATAAATAGAGAAGGTGACTGTGATTTGATGACACATCTTAAGCAAAACTTGTAGTTATGAATGTGAAAATTATTTTGTATTTTATTTTATGTATTTTTTACCTTTTTGCAAAGCAATTGAACAGCCTATGTCCAAAACCTGTAAATGTAGATAATAAATCTGTAAATTAAGGCAAAGATTTTTTCTTCCCTTGCAACAAATGTAATAAAGAAGATTTAGACAATTTCTCATCATGAAGTTGTTCTTAATATCGTGTTTGCATTCCATTCTGCATGTTCACGACCTGACCCAAGTTTCCTGAATTCTAACTACTAAATCAATATATTAAATCAATAGCAAGCAATCGCCTCTGTAATTTTAGGTAACTGTTGGGAATCTGGCCAGAGCTTCCATTAACTATGCTATTATTAATTTTCTTCCACTGAGTCATCACATTTAATGCAATAAATGGATATTCTCCTCTGGACATTAGTAAAATGCATTCAGGTTCCTATAGCTGTTTCTGTAGAAGAGAGGTCGATTTCAACAATATTTTTTCTCTTAACATTCTCAGTAAAAGCTTTATGGAATCAAATTTTTGATCTCAAGGCTCCCACAGATTAAAATTTTGTGGCCTAGTAACATATTTTGAAGCTTGACCATTTGAAATTCATGTTTATATTTTACATAAAGCTTCTATAAGCTTCCAGTTTTTATGATACAGGGTACCCTCCATTTTTGTTAAAAAACATACAAGTTTTACATACAATGAAAAAATTATGAAATAATAACTTGAATGTAGTGTTTATTTAATTTTCTTTTGTTCATACAAAGAATTTATTGTTACTTGTTGACATTTTTTTTTTACAGTAAAATATTTGAAAGTTAATCCGGTAAGTGGTTAAGGTAAAAAATTTACGCTTATAGTTTTTCCTGGAGTGTTCAGTGTCAGGACAATCCCGCCGGAAGCTCCAACAATAGTCAGCTATCATATGTACTTCCCATCTATCCCGATACCGTCCTTCCATGACCTTCAAATCTTGGTGGAATCATTCACCTTTCTCATCACTGTCTGCACCAAGGATTTCGGGGAAGATATAAAGGTGGCTATGCAGAAAATGCACCTTGACGCTCATATTGCAACCAAGCATTTTGTAGCTCCCCAAGAGTTTCTGGACAATTTCTGTGTAATTATTCACTCGTGTGTTTCCAAGAAAGTTCTTGACAATGACTTTGAATGATAACCAAGCATTCTTTTCGGCAAAGCAAAAGCTTTACCAAACTGCTTCATCAGGCCCAGTTTCATGTGCAGAGGTGGGAATATAATACTTGTTTTTTTTATCAACAAGTGGCTCATGTAGAATGTTTGGATTACCTGGTTTTAGGGCAGATCTTGAAAGCCATTTCCACCAATTCCACTCTAATTCCTTTCCAGGCAATGCCTCTCAGGAGCTCTGCCATCCTGCATGAACAGATAACAGAGATACTTGGTGTATCCATGTTGCTGACCAAGGAAGAATACCATTTTAAGGTCAACACAGATGACCGAATTGTGTTGGTGATATTGCAACAACTCAATGACTCTCTTTATGTCTGCATATTGTTCACAAAGAGAAACTGAATAGTCAATTGGGACTGACCCAAATATATTGCCATTGTGAAGTCGGACACAATTTAAGCTCCGCTTTGAGCTATCGATGCATAGTCGCCATTCAGTTGAGTAATAGATTGGAAATCCCAATTCCTTCTTTAAACCAGGTATGTTATGGCAATACACAAAGTCACTGTCAGTTCTAAAGTACTGCAAAAATGCAATTTCTCTGGTTCAAAAGTATGATACCTTTGTTGCATTTTTAAGTAAGTTTTTCTCACGCAGTCTTGATGCTAGGAGTTCTGAAGTCTTCTTCTATAGTCCCAAATCACGTGCCAAATCACTCAACTCATGCTGATCAAATCTCTTACGAACAGAGTCCTCTTCAATTTCAAACTCCATCATTGTTGTCACCTAGTTCATCACCATAATCATGTTCTTCAAGACAGGGTAGTGTATTGAATACCGGCACTGAGATTTCATCGGAATGAGCCACTGGGCGTTTAGCCGATGGTAGACTAGGATACTCTATGTTACATTTACTTTTCTTGTTATATCCTGAAGTTTTCACTATTCAGTAATAGTCACTGAAATAATCCCCTGGCTCTCGCCAAACCATAGGTATACCAAATGGCATCTTATCACATGTTCCCTATGTCCACATCCTTAAACCCTCGACACACTGTTTGCACATCTTATGAGGGGCCCAAAACTTATCTTGATAACCAAGTTTAACTTGAAATATGCCAAATAGACTTGTTCTACATATGTGCTGATGTTTGCCGTTTGACTGGGAATTGTGAAACTGCCACAGATATAACAAAATGAATCAGGGTTGTTAAGGCACTTACAACGAGAAACAGCAGAGCCAGACATGATCTGAAAGAAAGGAAATACGTGTGTAAGTGGAAAAATAAATTTTGCTTATTTACTACATTGAGCATGCGTGTAAATGAATAGCCTATACAAATCCATGCTACAGTAATCGCATTATTTTAAGCGGTAGAGAAAAAAACCTGATGTGGTAATAGAAAACTAACTGCACTTTCATAATCAGCATACCTATTTCAGTGTAAATAAGCTTAAAAAGTCAACAAAAAATTTTGTTAAAAAATGTTCCCCAGTGTAATACACCATTGTGGAAAAAGTTGGCCTAATATAAGACCATATTAAAAAATAAAATGGTATTGTTTGCATTAAAGCAGAACTAAACAAAAAAAAAAACACACTTACCTTTAATCCCGCAGGTACGTTGATCTGTCATGAGGTTTCTTCATTTGGGTGACGCATCGTCTCGGTCTCCTTCTTCGGCCTGGTGCAGAGGAAGCGCTGGGAGCTGGCATCTTCTTCTCTCTTTTCCAGGTTCTTCTTCCTGCGCCACCTGCTCTCGCACTACGCATGATCGGGTGTCGTAAATGGGAAAAAAAGATCTCACTGCGCATGCATGAATGTTTTGAGGAATGTCAACGTCGCGGCTTTAATAATAGAAACAAGTATTAAATAGTAATAGTATTAAAACAACTGTGATAAAAAGAACAATTACTGTTTTCCCTTGTTATGCAAAAAAAAAAAATGCCGTAGCTCCCAACGATCCTATTTTCGCCGGGACAGTACTAGTTTCTGGGAGCTGTCCCGCTGTCACTGGGACGTATACTTTGTTGGTTTTCACTCTGGTTTAATTTCACGGGCTGTCGCTAGATGTCACCAATAGCCCAAAGAGTGCTAGTTCTCAAAGGATAATGCAGAGTTCAACACTCCTCATTTCCTCCACCAGCTTGTGTAAAGGATGGACCCAACAAAGGATGATCCATCCATCCAGAATTCACTTGAGCATAGAGACGACAGAGACGCTGTAAAATAAATGGATGGATGGATTTTCCATGGTGGGCACATATACACAATGCTGAATCCTGAAACGGTAAAATATTAGATAAAAATAGAATAAACCATGGTGTGGTTTGTTTATTTCTAGGGAAGTTTTAACCTTTTATGGGAGTTGGATACTATGGGGTATGTGATGCCAATCCCATGCATGTGCAGTGAGATCTGCTATTTTTCCCCTTTACAGCTGTGACATAGCAAGAAGACCGGAAAAGAAGCGCCATTTAGGGATCTGTGGGATTAAAGGTAAGTGTGTTTTTTTATTATTACTTTTGTCCAGCTTTATTATTGGGGGGGACCCCATGATTGTTTTTTTTGTATAAAAATGTAGGACTTTGCCTGAAAAACATTTTGTTACAAAATTATCTATTTTAAATGTGTGTGAATAAAGAGATTTGGATGAATGTTAAATTTTTTTGGATGTATGAAATAATGGTAAAGGAAAATAATAAACTAGTCCAAAAACAAACCACCAATGGAGCAAAAGTTGATTGACAGTTAACCTTAAATATGCAATCATTTTATGTTTAGTGTATACTGTGTTATTGCGTGTTATTGTGGCCCTGAATTGACCTGAACCGATGTGTTTTCACTTCAGTCAATGGTGTCCAACATGCTTTGCCACTGGATCACACCCACTGTCCCTTTTTGCCACTTTCAAATATTGGGAAATATGTAGTGCTAGTTTTAAAACTACATTACTAATTTTCATGTAAATGTGTATTTCTGACCACCGGCAGTTTCAGCTGATCAGGAAAATAAGGACTGTCAAAGAACAACAGATTTGGGAAGAGAAGCTTTGTAACAACTGTCAACAGTCATTTTAATGATGATAATGATAACATTGACAGTGTAGGGCCGTGAATACAGGCCCTGTATTGTGTAGGGTCATGAAAAGTGTAGGGCATTGTAGGACAGCCATGAGTCTAGGCTTTTACTGTAAGTATAAATTTTTAGACCTTTTGTAACCTTTTAAGAAACAGAAACTAAATACATTTTAGCCACTATCAAAACTAAACTAAGCTTTTAACATCTTTTGTCAAGCAGACAACTATGGACTGTTTCTGGGAATGCATCACTCCTCATTCACACTGCATATTAACTCCACTGCCTTTGCTATTGGGGTAAAATCAGCAATTCAGTGGCTCCAGCATCACAAAAGCCACTAGCACTCAATCGACACAAGAAAAATGATTTTATTCTAGTTGCCATGCTACAAGTGTCAGAATTGTTGTGAATACATAAAATACTAATTTTTGAGCTTACAGAACAAGAGAGGTGGTACTGACCAGATTCCATGAAAAGTAAGAACAAATACGGAGAGCCAAAAAACACACAAGAAAAGAGAAATGGTGCTGAGTGGAGTAAATATATACAAAATAAGACAAGATACTGTGAATTACCATAAACAAGAACAAGAGATGTGATGTTATGCAGAGTTAAAGAATACACTATTAACAGAAAAAAATCAGATTCTGCAAATTACACAAAGCTCACAGAACAAAGAACTAGAGAAGTGCTACTCTGCAGTACCAATAAATAAAAATATATACAGAAAAGAACAGACAGAAACAAAACAAACCAATAGTATTAGTTTAATTGGGTAAACATTACAAAGAATTACAAATTTCTAGTTTACTACATCATTAATATAAACATAAAGTGATACAAAGGTAATTTGTTCCAGAATCACATTTGTTAGCGGAAAAGTGATTTCCTATAGGTTTTCATAGAAAATAATTTATTATGTTCTGGATACTGCCCCCAATTTAAAGATAAGTTTTATAAAAATAGTAAAAAGCACAATATAAAAGGTCATAAACTCACTCAACTTTGACTAAAGATGGTTTATAAAACTAACTATTTTTAGACATAACCCTAAATGATTACATTTTGTGAATCTAGCAAACCCTAGATATGAGATTTTTCCCATAATAAGTTAGTCAGTAGGCAAAAATAGATGAGACCTATAGAAGTTTATGAGGATGTCCTGCACAGGTATATGCAGGAAGGAATCATTGCAGCTCATGGATTTCTCAGTACGTAGGCTACTTTGAAGGGGTGGGCAGGTGAGACCAGGTAGATGAGGGAAAAAGTGCATAAAAGTGCACATTTTCCTGAAGGCATGGCATAGCCATGTTCTTTTTTTGCAATTTCTGCAATTTCCTGTCCCCCTCAGCCATGGTTTCTTTGTTTTTTTAAAAAAGAAGCTCCAATACACTTCTGCAGTTGTATGTTGCTGAGAGAACGGACAGAAGAAAGAAGAGAAGTCATCACTATCTTTGTCTGTGAACTGGCCATGCAGCTAACACAAACATCCAAAAGGCAGATGGGCCTCAAACCTAAATTTCTCAGGCAGGCCCCATGTCCCCTAGTCCAGCCCTGAAAAAGGTGATATAATTTAACGGATGACACATAAAATGGACTTGGTGTATTCATTCTTATAATCTAAAGAATAAAAATGCAGTTTGGCATGTGGAATTGTGGATGCCCATGAGTCTAGTAAGGGACTTAAAAAGTATAAAAAAATTTGAGCTAAATTATTTATTGGTAGGAAAAATATTTTGCAGGCGGTGTTCATTTCAAATGATAGGTAATTTGATCAGTACTGGCTATTCCAATTTTAGACCAATAGGCAATTGTTTGATGCAAAAAAAGTTCTTCAACAACCCCAAAATGTTATTGGCGGGACCATCTGCATTATGGTCCCAAAAGGTAATGCATGATACTACTCTAACCTCAAATACCAAACCAATCGATTACTGCAAAATCAAATGTCTTGGAAAATGTAAAAATGGGATACAATTACAAAATAAATACTGTATATTAATATTATTAATAATAATAATAATAATAATAATAATATTAATAATTAAATACATGTAAAGGTACATATCTTGTACAGAATATAAACACATATGTGGTATCCATAGATAATCTAGAATATAGGCAACCAGCTTAGGCACCACACTATAAAGCTTTATCTAAGGATATAGAAAAATTGAGGTGAGCGCCAAATTTCGAAGGTGCTGGGCCTGATTTATTAAAGCTCTCCAAGGCTGGAGAAGATATACTTTAATCAGTGAAGCTGGGCAATCCAGCAAACCTGGAATGGATTTATTCAAAGTCTTTTGAAATGTGCTGGCAAATGTTTTGAATTCTGGACCAGATTTATTCGAGGTTTGCAGGATCACCCAACTTCACTGATGAAAGTATATCCTCTCCAGCCTTGGGGATCTTTAATAAATCGGGCCCGGTGTGGTAATGCATGGTCATTAAAAATAATTTGGGAATTAATTCCAATGAGTATAAAAAGGACAAAGAGTCATCAGTTGGATATTTATCAGAGAGAATTGTACTGGTATTAGGTAGACGTATAGCACAATTTACAATTAGGACCTTTAGAGGTTTAAACAGGGGCTAATAGTGTTGACCTTAGTACCCTCATGTACCATATGGCAAAGTTGGCATGGTAAAGATTTGTTTTGGCTTTCACTGGACCAAAACTGTGGGAGTTGTTCTTTGTAAACATAATGAGCTACATACCTATTCCCCACATACATCAAGATTTGGAGAAAACAGTCTACAATGAGCAGTATATTATTCTACTATTAGATATTTAGATGCTTCAGTGCAGTATTTATAGTTTATATCCATATCCAATTCAAAATTATTTTGCTTTAATAGCTGCTATAGCTATGCTTTTATTGTTTTGCTTACTGTAAAAGAGGATTTAAACACTGTTTGACTTGGCTTTTTTTTGTTTTACGCCACTAATTCAAGCAACTGTAAAAAAAAAAAAAAAATCCTAATACTGAAATAAAAAGTCAATTCCACTTGTGTCCCTTTCTTTATCCACCTACATTTGGGGGAGAAGAATCTTTCAGGTCCATTTGTTTAAAATGTCAGTGATTGACCCTTCTGATTACTAAATGTCAGATGTACTTCTTTATAAATAGACCACATAGTTTATTCCAGGGAAACTGTTCAGCTTCACTGAACTTCTGACATGGTGACAGTGAGAGACGTAGCTCAAATTCACTAAAACGCCAATATTGTTTTGTATTGCTCCTACTCTCCTTGGCCAATCACAAAACATAAGAAGCTCTGTAATAGACCAAATACATTTCTGAAGGGTACATTTTTAAATGAGAGCTGCCGCTCTCTCTGAAGTACTAGAAATACAAAAAAAAGTTGCAGTGCTTGTAGGGTATAAATTAGGTCTCTTACATAAGCACAATAATAGGATAAGAAGGGAGACACTAGTGAATTTTTTTTATTTTACTACTATTTCTTTTTTTATGGTGGCTGAAGTTGTCTCGCAATCATTGACTGTGGGACCTTATAAATGTGTAGTTTTTTTTTCTACAAAGCAGAAGGTTGGATTAAAAATACATAAAAAATCCTATAGTTTTTAAACAAAGAGCAATGTAATTTATCAGTATTACAGAAAAAACTTTCAAACTGACATATTTCCCTCAGTGTTACTGATTTAAATCTACAAGAACTTCTATATCTCATTTTACTTCTCCTTAGGCTTCCTAGGTTACAGAATGAACGTGTTATTAATTAACAATGAATGAGTAGAACAGGCTAGCTGGAGATTGCAAAAATTGAAAAGCAGCTTCAGCAAAACCTCCTAATCTCAGTGAATATATATATTGTTAATAGTAAACCTGTCATGAGAGAATTGTTGCTATTGTTGTTTCTTGCCTCCTAAAAATGCAAGTTGTTTGACTGTGTATATTTTCAAGGTTTCCTTCCCCCTGTAAGCTTTCATCTTCGGCCCCCATGGTTGTGAGGCAAAGCATGAGAGTTTTCCTTCTCTTTACAGCTGTTGAATCAAATCCACAAAGGCTTCCAACAAGAAAAAGGATGGGATGACATCATCAATACCACTGTTTTTTTGGCTAAAAGATTTTGTTGCCTCTTCCATAGGATTCAACATGCATCAGGTGTCCCTAAAATGCTGCCATATCCTGGATCAAAGAAGACTTGGGGGGCAAGTCACAGATCATTTTGTGGAATGAAAGACATTTGTCTCTGCAAGGCTGGAAGTGCACAGTCAGATCTGCTAAAGTGGATGCAGACCTTTCTGGCTATGGTCAAGACATCTTGCATGCCAAGGTAGCGCTTCAGAAATGTCCCACCAAACTGAGTACATGTTTAAAGCAGGGAATGTGAGATAATGTGCTCAGGCATAGTACAGCCATTTTGACATTGGTGCTATTATTGGTGACAACTTTGCTGATTTGTAAGTAGCAGGGGGAAAGCCAGTGGATGACACAAGGATGTGACCTCTCTCACCCAGACTGACAAGATGGAGGATTGCACATGACATATTGAGGGGTGGATCAGTTTTGTCATGTTGGTGTGAGTGTAGAATGGTACTCTTGTCAAAGAGAAAGAAAAGACAAATCAGCCTTAGAGCTCATTTTCCTGACCATTCTACAAGTTGATAATACGTCATAAAAGGGATATGCCTGTGCATTGAAAGATATTTACCCAATGGGTCGTAAAAGACATGTACTGACCCTGATGATTGACCTTCATGAACAAAAGCAGCAGCAGCAACAACAATATTTAGACATTTTTTATACTTTTGAGAAGTTATTCAAAGATAAGCTAGGAGTTGCTGTTAGAGATTCGAACCTGGGACCTAGTGCTGCAAAGGCAAGAGTGCTACCTCTGAGCTACCGTGCTGCCCTATATTAGCAATGTTTTTTGTGCATATCTTGAAACAAATACTGTGATTGTACTTGGTTATTACTCAAATTATTAGAACTCCTGTGTGTAAGTGTAAATGATTTTTAAAAAAAAAACACAGCTATAATTCCCTATCAGCTTTGTGTCAAGGCATGTCAATGTGGCTGCCTGTAATTGACTGATGTTTGTATGGCTTGTATGGGAAATCCAAGGCTTGGATTGCAACTCAGAATTGAAAAATCTTTGTTCTGATCTAAGCTCAGAAAATAAAATGTTACAATTGACAGGCATTAATTTAAGCCAAAAAATGTTTTATAATAAATTAACATTTTACAATTTTACAGACCACACTTATTTCACTTGTGATACATTCTTCGTTAACTATAATGATAAAATAAAAACATGACAGTATAAACAGAACTGATGGCTCTGGAGATGAAAATCTATTTATATTTATATAAAACAAAGTGTCAGTGACAGCAGTAATTGCTTCATGTATCAATTCATACAACAGCTTGATTAATTCTTTTAATTTCAATATTCTGTATTTCCCATTTAATGGGTTATATGCTAATCAATGTGGTTACTGAAATGGAAAATCCTCTGTGTTTAGTTTATTGCAAATATAATGAATGGTTATGTAGCATTATGATAAGTTAAATATTATATATATTTCTGTAAATCATGACTCAATAGACATATATGATATGCTTTATATTCTGGAAAGAAAAACAAAGAAATATTGCAGAAGTGTAGTTTTCATTAGTACACATTTTTAGATTACATAAAATGTAACATTTAATTTTGATACATTACTCACATTTCCTGTTGTAAGTTTTTTTTTTCAGATTTGGATTAATTTAATATACAGAATATTTAAATGCTATTTTTAGTGGTCATCTGTATATCAGAGAATATCATTTGATGATCAGATAGTTTTATAGAAAGTTTGATTAACTAGACGAGGTAAAAACAAACCCGTGCTGAAAGAGTGGCACTGCCAGCGAAACCAAGTTAGCGTCATACTGAGAGAAAGGAATGAACAAATAAAATTTAGTCATTGTGCAATGTTCCTGAGCTGAGAATATCCATATATTATCACACCCCTGCACAATACCCTATGTAAAGGATATGTTAAGGTAGGTTTATTTTTACAGACTCAGCATCCTCTGGATATTCCTTTAATCCCCAGTAGGGAGATATAAACTGCTCTGGGACGAGGATTCAACATGGTCACAAATCAAATTCTAGGCAGTGACAGGATGGAAACAAGCCTGTGGCTGCGGGATTGAATTTATAATCATTAAAATCATGATTCAATAGACATACATGATTTGCTTTTAATCTGGAAAGAAAGACAAAGGAATATTGTAGAAGTGTAATTTTCATTAGTACACATTTGTAGACTTTTCATTAGTACACATTTGTAGACTTTCTGTAGAATTTTCTCTTCATGCAACTGCTGTTCCTGTATTTTTGTTTTCATGTATAAGTGATCTGGGAGGCCTTACTGCTGCCTATTCACATTTACTTGCTGCTCATTGCTGCTCAACAGGGGTCAGTGGCAGTACATGTTCAGCTCTACCTCAGGTGTTGTGGCTAACATCATAATCCTGTCCACATTACCTAGGGTGAAAGGCTAGCATAGTTCTGCAAGAACCCAGCATTTATAAGAATTAGTGTATGGTGCCCTTTATGATCCCCGTTACCCATGCCCCTGGCACCTACTGTTGCATTCTCCCTATCTTACCAGTAGAATCTCTGAAAGCTATAATAAACTTTTTGGACCGCTAAAGTCTGTTGTGGTGTGTAAAATGTATGCACATTGCATCAAAGCAGCCTACTTATTTGATGCGGCTTCCAAATGACTACAACATACTAAAATCATGTATGCACCATTTGCAAGCAATTCAGGTGAACCTTTGCAACTCATTCTTTTTCACCCTATTGGTTACCTGTACATCCAGAACTACTCTACTGTATAGCACAGTAAACAAGCAATACTAGTACAGTAAGCCAATAGAGTGATCTTCCTTCAGTGCTTCCTCACAATAAGTTTTTTGTACACATTCTTATTGGCCCCAAAAATCTACCCCGCAGAATCCATTGTTTTAATACATTAAACCGATAGCCAATGAGCCTAAAAATGCTGTAGGAAATATGAAATAATTGCCTCTATATTAATAGTCAGCAGCTGTGCTAAATAATTGTTGTTCTCGATCTACAGTTAGCCAGTTAAGTGCAAAGGAATGATTTATAAAGCTTCATCCAATTGGTTGAAACAAGACAACATCCTTTTATTTTTGGAATATGTGTTAAAATAAGACATGCGATAACCTTCTGTTTTGTAGTCCCTGGTGTTAAAAACAATAACTCTAACCCAGCAGATACTTTCCCTCCTTGTTTTATATATATATATATTTTTTTTTTATAAATATATATATATATATATATATATATATATATATGTGTGTGTGTGTGTTTAAATAGATGCTTTTTTATTTTATTCTATTTACATCATGACTTTTCAAACAAACCTTTGCTATGGGGTACCTTCCAAATTCCTATTTTAATAGTGTCCTCATCTAGTGATCCCTAGCCTAGGCATGTGGATGTTTTTACAGATTTAAAAAGTCTATTAAGGCAGACTGCATTTTAAAACTAAGCAAATATTGTTTACCTCATTGTGACTGATATATAAAAGAAATATAAGCAGATCGTTAAAGCAGTTTTGAAATGTTTACTTTACTCTAAACTAAATACAAATATGTAAGTACATTGTGAAATTTCCTACAATACTATACAATGCAAATAATACATGGGAAATGGTCGTGCTAAAATAATGAATACCAGTTCTAACTATTAAACGTATAAATATTGTGTAAAAAATTTTAATACATAATATATACAACTGAGCAGCAAAACATGTAGCGCAAGATCAGTATACTACAGCATTAAGCACCGGGTTTGTTTGAATTCATATTGTAAGGCATTTTAAACATAAATATCAATAAAATTAATATCTAGGGCAGTGAGTTAAAAAGAAAACATGACCTATTTTTAATAATGATTACAGATTATGCATAAGCACCCGACACATCCACAGCTAAATTAGTAGGACTGGAAGAGCTCAATAATCAGGGGCTTACTTTTTTAGTCTCACTGCCATGTAAATTATGCAAATTTTTGAGACTAACTGTTAGCTTTTTATATCTTATTAATTCTAATACCTTATGACAGTTACACTGTTAATGCTCTATTTTTCCTTCATTTCCATTAAATTTATAGCAGACTTTTTCATTATGTGTCTAAAATGCTTAGAAGAGAGACACTTGATTTCAATAGGTCAATGAAATCTTGAAACTTAGGAGCTACAAAAACCTAGGGCATATTTAGCATGCAGTATTCATTGAAATAGGTATTATAATAAATATAAAGTGCATATGTTATGTTGTTTCTTTTAGGTTGCTGTAGAGTGTTTTATTTTTGTTACATTAAAGGATAATTGCTCCTCTGAAGTAAACATAAAACTTTACATTTGTAACGCTCCAATCTTTCTTTTAATTATGTTATTAATTAGATGCTACTTTACAATTTGTGTCTGCAGCCACTTTAGGCACTTTTATGTGCATCTATGCTTATCCATCGATCTCTCTGCCAGAGTGAGTGGAGTCCACAGGAAGACAGGGTAAGTTTCTGAAGGTTACTATTTTGTTCAGACTACTGTCAACTGCAAAAGTGGTGTTTTACATCAGTGATGTCCAACCTTTTTTCATTGAGGGCTGCATTTGACATTGAGATTAAACTCGCAGGGACATGGCACCGGTATTGTTGTGCCGGTGCCGGCGTCCCCTGCAAAACAAGGAGCATTACACAGTTGAGACACATGGTACTGTGCCTTACTGACCTGTCCCCATATGGAAACAGAGTTTCAATCCTGTTCTTGAGAACATGATCACATTCTAAGTCCACTGCTTTCTCCGCTGACAGCTGAAGGGGGCAGAGAGGAAGGCAGTGAGTCTTCTGTAACACCAGAACGCAAGGAAGGCGAGGAGGAAGGCAGTGTTACAAAAGCTTCACTGCCTTCCTCCCCACCCCCTTCAGCTGTCAGCGGAGAAAGACGTAGAGCATGTGTCCCATCTTCGTAATGCTCATTGCGGGCAGGGCATCGGTATTGTTGTACTAGAAATTCCCCTAGTTGCAAGAAGTATGTCAACAGCACAAGGCTCTTATTTTCAGTAATTGTCTGGGTTTTTTAAATCTAAACTATGTTGTTTGGCTATAACAGCTGCAAGGAATAATTAAGCACAGGTACAGCACTGTAAAGTTTATGTTTAATAAAACACTGCAAAAGTATGGCTAACCTCTAAAATGTTCTATTAGGGATACAGAGAAGCTAACAAATAATTAAAATATTTTTAAGTATACCTTTTCCCTAAAAAAACGCTGTAGAGTTTCATGTCAACAGGCACAGTGAGAATTAGGCAACTGTGAAAGGTTTGTGAAAGGTTTGACAGTGGGTTTGTTTTGAATGTTTTATGAGTTACATAATAATATTATAATAATATTGCTGTCACAAATATGCTAAATTTATAACGATTTCTGTTTGTTTTTTTTAGTAGTAGTAAGTAGTAGTAGCTGTAAAAGGGCAGTAAACAAGTTTATTTTGCCACTAATTAAATCTTTCATGCATTTTTAAAATTTTAGATGTAAGGTATGCTTTAGGGGTACAGTTTGCCTTTACCCCTTGCCAGTTTGTTTTACACAAAAACACTATGGTCAGAGCCAAGCTACTGCTTGTTTTGGTCCATTTTGTATTTAACAAAAAAACCCAGGCAGGAGCTTGCTGTTTGGACCTGTTCTATTCACTGAACTGTAGCTAAAGGCAATCCACCATGAAAATCTCATGCCCCAGTCACATTTGTGCAGTAAAACTCACGTTAATGAATCACATGACACATACCCTTGTGCAGTGAGTGCAATTGTGAATGCTCCCCTAATTAACATACTATGCATTCAGTGTGCTACATAGTTACAAAAAAAAGGCTAGGTGTTTTTTTTACATGGCAGTGGATTGACAGCCCATGACAGCTCATAATGGATGAACTACCTTGGTGCAACATTGGACAACTGCATGCAACGGACTTCCGTTAGCACATAATAGGAGAAAGCTGAAATTGACTGGGATTGACTAGAAAAGGGTCATGTGTGTATGAACTGTGATCAGTTGAGTTGAATAGTTTCCAATAAGTAAAGTATGCCACCAAGGAGGGTAAAGGCTCTAGGAATAACGCACCATTTTAGGTGAACCCATTGAAGCAGAAACTGAGAATGAATATGAACAGGTATTGGAAAGGTGAGATTATCAGATTACACTCCTGCTCATTACCAGGATAGCAATTCCTTGTTGTCTAATTTATTGGGTATTCTTTTTTATTATTATTATTTTTTACCTACTCATGTTACACCCCTAATGTTGGCTATGTTGGAGCAGTTGCTGTATGGAACCTGTGCACAGGCAGACACCATAGGTGAGAATTGGGTCTGCGGCAAGAGTGTTATGATGGGAGTGGTCATTCCTGGTGATTGGGGCATTGTCAACAGGTACGCTCAGAATAGCAACATGCGTCAGCAAAAGGGCCGTGCTGCGTGTTAGTGCACCCCCATTTTTTCAGCACAGGCAAGGAGCATTTTGAATGCATTGGTGAGTCACAGCAGAATCCACGGTTATGGCATCTCTGACTCCATCAAGATCAAGTGGTGGAAGGCATGCTAGGTATACCAGAGGTTTTTTAGACCAGTTGAGGGTGTTCAGAGTATTGAAGGCAATCATTCTGCTTTGAGCCAAAGGATGGTATTGGCCTAGTCTTAACGAATGGATGGGGGTGTTGCTTCCTTGTTTTTGAATTTACAAATGTGCAAGATGTTTGAAGGTGTATGCTGTGATAACTGTGGTCATATGAACGTCTATGTGGCAGGAGGAGTAAACTGTTTAGTCAGAGAGAGTAAGGTGGTACCAGGCCTCAGAATTACTTCACTACAGTTTATTAACTGTGGTGGACCAGTGGGTGAGGATTTGTAATCTTTAATGTGTGATTGAGGGGATTTTTTTTCACATTTTTTTTATCAGTTAGTACCGTAAGACCTTACAGGGTCATCAATTCTAGGGCTGCAGTGCTAGGTACTCGGGGGTCGGGTAGGGACCATTGCACATATCAGCATCCCAATTTTCACAGCTGAATCTGATGGGTGGAGCTTCTGGGACAATCCCTCTAAATAATAAGGGATCAGCTACAGTTGTTTCAAATCCAACAGGTATGGTATGTCATGAATATGAGGTGTTTCTGGTATTAGCACTAGAGAAATACCACTCGCTAATTCTTTACAATTATTAGATATACAAAATTATATATAATTATATCTGCATAGTTTTTTGGCTCAAGTAAAAGTTGGGGGGAAAAGAAAGTGAGGAGAAAGGGAATTCATTGACATTTTCACTTTATTACCTTCAGATCATTTCACTTTTGATAAATGGGAGAGGGGACAGGAGGATGAAGACAGACACTGATAAAGGCTCATACTTCACACTTTTACCAATCTGTTACAAGCTTTTGCTTTTCTGGACAGCATTATAGGTGAGAACTCCAGAATAGTGTTCTAATTTTTTCACTATTTGGATACAACTCTGGAGGCTTATAAATTGGATGATGGTAACTCCTGGTTAGGTTACAAAAAACTATTTAAAGTGTTCCTAAACTCAGATTTTTTACTTTACAGAAAAGGGTAGACAACCCTTTTATTTAAAGTAGAATTTTTTTGTTAGGGTTTTAAAAATAAAACAAAAAGGGTGCAGCACCACCCCCTTAATTCTCAAGCGCCTAGGTGGTGAAGAATGAATAGGAGCGCAGAGTTTCCTGGGATACCTACATTACACATCTTGGGAGGCTCTTGGCTGCTCCTATGAATGCCCAAGCATCAATAGGGAAAAAAATTGGCATGTTTTTTCCCGATCTAGTGCCTGCACAGTGCAATATCTGGTAGTGTAGGATTAAGTGAGGAGAAGATGTCGGCGCCTGGTGCTCTCTGCGCCGGGATGACGCAGGACGAAATGAAAGAAACCTCCCAACGGATACTGATCTGCGGGATTGAATGTGTGTGTGATCTTTTTGTTTTGGGTTAGTTTTGGGTTTACTTTCTGCTTTAAGCAGAAAATGCCAGGCTGGGATCACAAGGATATTGCCTTAAGGATTAGTGTTATATCATACAGTATATTGTTATTTGGATCCCTCTCCACAATACCTGTAGTTGGAAGTTATTCTTGTTTCTTGTAAAGTGTTCCAGTTTTTTTGCTATAAATACCTATTAGGCTGAAGGAAATAACCCTGTTAAAATTCCAAAATCTCTGTACCAAAAACATTCCATTCAACTTGGTCACTTCAAGTTAAAATCCATCAATGTACACAATTTTATGTCTCATACATTGAGATAAAAGTTCAAAGCCTGTCAAATAAAAAAACACACAGCCATTTTAAAGCAATAACATTTAAATGTTAATTAAAAGGTTTTAGTTTTAAGCAATATTTGTGTAGATTGCATAGGTAGCCCTAATCGAGTAAGAAACTGAATTAAAACATCTATACAACTTTATTAGTCAACTCTTTTTAAGTCAACAAAAAAGTGGAAAAGTAATAAAATACTGAATAAATAAATAATATACTGCAATCAATAACAGAGAAACAATTTCACAGATGGTAGCTAATGCATGATGTGAACCTTGAAAAATATGTACCTGAGAGTAGCCGATTATGCCTCCATTTTCATCCAGCACATTAAAATTAATGATAGGACCCTGCACATCACAAGTCCTAACCTCTGTATCACTGTAGACTTGTATTACAGGTTTTCCATTAGCATAACACAGAGCAGACAGCACAGAGTAGGTGTAGCTTGCCAAAGCATGGGTATGATTTCTAATCTTCTCCATTCCTCCTACAAAATAAATATATATTCACTTATTTTCTCTTTCTACATTAAGAACATTGAATTTTCTAAATGTGCATCACATAAAGTAAATTTTCTCAGAGAAAACATGCTGCTTACTGGAACATAAAAGGAAAAGCCAGGGCTCAAATATTTTCTGTTTCATACACAGATAAACATTTAAAATTTTGAATATGTCAAATATTTCTGCAATGCAATTAGAAAAATAAAATACATAACTAGAAATTAGAAATACCATATCTGGTAAAAAAAAAGTAAATTAATTATTGCGGCCTGGGACAGAAAAAGATGGGAAGAATGGATATCTTTCTCAGTCAATGAAGGAGAGATTAATAAATATTTTTCTTCTGCAAAGGTAAAATGAGATTTTGTTAATAAATCACAAGATGTAGACAGTCTTCTGACCTTAAAGTACTTGTGTTCTGGGCTTAGATTGTCATGCTGACTTAAATGAAGGAGGTCCCTCTGTTCTTTTTTACAATGCTCACATATCCAGGCACAATTGTTGACGCACAGGAAAATAAAACATACTACTAACTATTTTTGCAAATGCAAGAAACTTTTTATGAGTAAATTCTGCAACACAGCCGAACTCCCTTAGGATGCTGTTCTACAAGGAAGTAATGCTTTGACTGTTAGGCTGTTTCAGAAAATCAACTGAACACTGTTGGAAAAGGAACATTTTGGGCAACCTGCAACTTGGTCTAATGGATAAGCATTTTTATTATTTTATTACTGCCAGAATTGAACATTTAAAAATATATATTTTGTTAGGTATATATATATATATATATATATATATATATTGCATGCAAATATTTTATATTCCTATATTTATTCAAGGGAAAGCTTTAGGATCCCTTTATTCCTGTTAAAAATGAAATGAACAGTAAGATGACATTTTATAGTAACGCATCTAATATGCTGGCTCTAATCTACCAAATATAGAATTCTGTAATTATGCCTTCCTAGTCTACATTTTACCAGGCAAACCAAATTAATGTTAAATAAACCTGAAACTTTAAAACTCATTTCTATGGTACATATGCATAAGAAATTATTACCATGTAAAATATAGCAAAATCAATTAGCATTTTCATCTTAAGTTATTTGGTGTATGTTAAGGAAAATTACATCAAACATGTATGATTTCTATTTTCCCTTAAAAAAGAAAATACAGAGAAATGGTATTTCTGCCTATCTCACTAAACTAACAGTGCATCTAAGAAATCCCATATATTCTGCACCCGAAATTCTTACCAATGTTTAGCACGAACTAGGGACTAGGTTGATCTGCACAATTTTGGAAGCAGAAAAAAGTAGAAAAAAAATTTTAATGCGTTTCCTAAAGTTGTATAACTTCCCTCTTCAGTGCTTCTAGTATACCTATAAACATTCAAACCAACTAGGTTTGAATCAAAATGGTAACTTTGAAAAACCCTAATAGTACAGGTATTTTTCTTATCATAACAGGTTGCATGTAAGTGGCAGCAAAAATAGTGTTCCAGCATCCCTAGACACTGCTATGTTCAAGGATCACAAGACTACAAAAGCCAGTAGTAAGTAGTAAATGAATAACAAAATGCTCAATAGGTAGTCTATACTCTGTGTACATTGTTTGCTCATGTGACATTTGATACATTTTACATTTTCAGTTACCGTATTTTTTGCCGTATAAGACGCACTTTTTCTTCCCCAAAACTTGGGGGGAAAAGTTAGTGCGTCCTATACGACAAATGTGTTAAAAAAAATAATTAAAATATTATACTCACCCGATACCCGATCCTGCGTGTGTCTCTGGCTGCAGCGTGTCTCTCTTCTCTCCTCTGCCAGCATCGTGTTTTCTCCTGTCTGTAAAGCAAAGCGAAAGAAGCCGGCACAGCGCCACCTGCTGTTCCCTGTCCTAACTGCCGTACAATAGAAAAAAAGCACAGAGTGATCAGAAGGGGAATTTGAATGACAGAGTGAACAGAAGGGGAGTTTGAATGACACAGAGTGATCAGAAAGGGAATTTGAAAGGTACAGAGTGATCAGAAAGGGAATTTGAATGGCACATGAGTGATCAGAAGGGGAATACCGGTATGAATGGCACATGAGGGATCAGAAGGGAAATAATCTTTCAGAATCTTTTTTTCTAGATTTTCCTCCTTTAAAATTGGGTGCGTCTTATATTCCGGAGCGTCTTATACGGCGAAAAATACGGTAACTAGGAAGGGCTTTTTTACCAAACCCTAGCATAAAGTCGTAAACTGGCTAATCTTAAAGAGGAACTAAACTAAAAATTATGGAAAACAAATACACTTACCTCCAGTCCAGCAGGGCAGGGGGTGTCCTGCATTGGCTCCCACGTCGTCCCACTATCCGTCTCGGAGCTGGCGCTCCGGGCACCGCCATCTTCGTCCCCTATTTCAGGTTCTTCATCCTACATCACCTGACCCAGGTGCGAGATCGGGTGACGTAGGGTGGAAAAAAACTTGCTGATCTCACGCATTTTACCCGAAAAGTCTCCTTCTGCGCATGCCCGAGATGCTAAAGGAGCACCCAAGAGCCTCCCAGGATGCCTGACGTAGGCATCCCTGGAGGTTTTGCGCTCCTATTCATTCTTTAGGGGGGCAGTGCTGCACCCTTGTGTTTAAAAAAAAAAGGGTGTTGCACAAAAAAAAACACAGAATTTTTACTTTACATTAAAGGGTTGTCCACCCTTTTATGTAAAGTGAAATTTTCTGAGTTAAGGTACGCTTTAATATTCCAGCAACTATTAAACCTAACCCCCCTCCCCAACTTTGGACTCTAGACGACTCTAGGTGATTCAAATTGTAAATGAATCACCCAATTTCAAGTGTAACACAAACCAACCCACAAAAGACCTAAAATTCAACTAACCCTTTTGCTTTGTATGCTCACTTTGTTCTGCAATGGAGTAGCCATTCTGAATTCACACTCTTCTGCTTATAATTTAAACTGAAAAATAAAGCAATACTAAACTGTCATTTAATTGCCTGGTAGTGAAAATAGGAAGAAAATGTGTTTTTTTTTACTTTTTTTCTTTTTTTTTTCACTGTAGAAATCATAAAATACATTTATTTTCCTTTAGTTTGAACCAAAATATCTGCCTTATTTGACGTGCATATGCCCAGACTGAAGACCCACTTAAAGCACAAGTAAAGCCAAAACTAACCTGGACCAAAAAAAAATCACACTTACCTTCTATCCCACAGATCAGTCTATCCGTCGGGAGATTAATTCCATCAGGTCCTGCGTTGTCCCAGTCTCTGTCTTCAGCCTGGCGCAGAGGGAGCACCAGGCGCCAATATCTTCTCCTCTCTTCTTCCGTGTTCTTCTTCCTACGTCACCCAATCTCACACTGCACAGAGACCAAGTGACGTAGATTGGGAAAGAGCTTGCCAATCTCAGTGCGCATGTGTGAGATTGGCAATTTTTTTCCCTATTGATGAAAAGGAGCAGGCAAGAGCCTCCCAAGATGCGTGATGTAGGTGTCTGGGGAGGCTCTGCGCTCCCATTCATTCTTGATCGCCTAGGCGATCGAGAATTAAGGGGGTGGTGCTGAAAAAAGGGTGTTTGCACTTAAAAAAACACTAAAAAACAAAATTTTTACTTTAAATCAAGGGGTTATCTACCCTTTAAGGTAAAGTAAAAATTCTGAGTTTAGGTAAGCTTTAACAAGCAGTAAAAGAGCTTTGAAACAAGCTATCCATTACTTCTCTAGCATTTAGGCTACATACACCCATAGGATTGTTTGTCAGCAATCTTTTATGATCAGGCTGTAAGGATGTCAGTAAACTAACAATTTTGCTAGCTGGGGCCTATTTGGATACTAAATAAAACAAAGAATCTAGTGTACATTTATTAAAGCAAGAAAACAATGTACAAAAAAAACCAAAAACAAAAAACATAGCAACCAGCAAGAATTCACCTTCACTAATTCACTAGTTTAGCTATACTAACCTGGATTTTTTGTGAAGTATATTTACATATGTTTGCATGATCATCACATTAACTAAGCCTTTTTATGTTAATGACAACATTCAGTTCTACTGTTTTTTCACTGAGTGTCTTGTTTTGTCTGTGGAATGTGTTCATCATTCTATTTGTACAATTAAGTGAGCAGCATAAATAAATCATGAGGGAACATGCTGCCTCAGTATGTCACCAAGGATATTCATCTGTAAGTTGTACTGTTTTGACTGCCTTGGTACAACAAAACCAGAGGCATATCATATGCTCTGTCACAATAATCCTTATTCAAATGCCATATTGAGCTTCACACATTGTTTTCATTTCTAAAGAACATTATTCTTCCCTTAATTCGTTTTGATTTGTTAACTTTTATATGCAGAATATCCATGACACTGTTGCTTATTGTTATTTGAAGTTTTGGGAACAGATGCACCATAGCACAAATTAGCATTTCAAAGTCGGTTAATAAAAGCAAAGAAAAAAAGGTGTGTAAATCAGTACCTATTCACTCTTCAAAAATATTCTTATTTAATCACTTGACAATTAAAAAGGTCAGTGTTTCATTATGCCTTTTGCAAAATGGTTGTTTTTTTTTTCATTTAATAATTTTCATTTAAGAAATGCAAAACCACTATGAACCTTCCTGGGCCATATTAAATCTTTTAGACTTTCAGAGCTTTGGAATAAATAAAGCGACTTGTTCTTTTAAGACTATCCAAAACTAGTTAGTGTATTGAGAGGCTGTGTGGGAAAACGTTAAATGTCCTAAGACAATCCACCATGAGGAATTAGACAGTGAGGTTAGAGGAAGAGACAGTGGGCCTGATTTATTAAAGCTCTCTCTCATTGACGAAAGTGTATATTCTTCAGTCTTGGAGACCTTTAATAAATCAGACCCAGACAGTCTGACATTCTTGCTTTTGCTTTTATTCAGCTAAATGTGCAGAGACAGCATCTGAAGGACCCTAGTAAACCTTATGACTGGTAGTACCATGGGCCAGTGAGTGTAGGTAACTAGTCATAACATTAGCCTGGTTCAGTTTATTCAGGGTATTTTTTTTGCTTTGAGTGACTTTCTATTTTGCTCTCTGGGGTATATTGCACACATGCATTCCAAGGTTGGTGGAAAAATCTATTCAGCTTAATACAACAGTTGAGTAGGAGAGAAAGCCAACTTGGCAAGTGCCCAAAACAAACCTAAATCTGTGCAAGGCCCATTGAATCAAGGAAGAGTCCTAAAATATCTTAGTTTGTGAGTCCCCCAGCCTGGTGGGCAGTGCCAAAAGATTTTAGCACTTGGACAAACCTGTCCAAGGAGCAGCAGCACCAGCTCCATATTACCAAGTCCTACAAAATGAACTAAAATTAAAGTTTCTCCAGAGAAATTTGGCAAGGTGGACAGTAATAGCTTCCCAGAAATGTGTGCTTATGTCCTAATCCCAATGGAAACACTATGAATACATAAATGTAATAATTATCAGTACAAAAGAAAAATCAAAAAAGGCATAATGTTAGCTAGCCACTTCTGGCAGAATTATGAAAAAGTTACATGATTCTAAATGCTTGCACTAATTGCATTGATGTGCTGCTAAACTCAACTAAGCTGTGTAGGAAAATACAGCTTTAAGAATGTAGTTTTCAAGTGTTTAACTAAAAACATAGCTTCGTTGTAGAATGATGTGCAGTTTTTAAACACAAGAAAATGCTTCCTTTATGACTCACAAAACAAGTACAGATAATCTGGTAAATAAGCACTCTGATAAATATTGTAAAAACAATGTGCTAAAGACACATCTTCTAAATCAGGTTTAATGCCACAAAATTCATGTCACTTTTAGATTTTGTTGTGTAGCCTCTGCTAATTCTAATTCCCCAGCAACCAAATTCTTTTTATGAAAGTGCCTGTCAACTTTAATTATCTGGATGACAAGCAAGTAAAATGTATTTCTTTGTCTGTTATGGAGAGACAATACTCCCAACTGAATGAAGAGATACTCAGTGGTTCACATTGCATGTTCTTTAAAAATCAAATACTTAGGATTAGTAAACTTTTCCAACTATTTTATAAGCTTATTTTTCCTGCTTATTATAGAGACTTGGATAGTACCACCAAATTAATTCCTTTGTCTGTTACCAGCTTAGTGTTTTGCAGAAAAAACCCTGCAGGGAGTTGGCAAGTTAGTTAAGAGTCAAGAAAAGAATTTTGGCTTTTGATATCTTTTTCGTAGGGACCTGAATTTTGATATTAATTTATGCATACAAAACTACAGGAAAGCCTATTTTAACTGAGTTTACTACACATTTATAGACTTCAGTACTGACTGGTAGTGTTGGTGTTCAAATTCAGGTTGTCCTTATATTTGACCTGAATATGGCTGTTCGAATTCGGACAGACCGGACCCGAAAAAAAAAGATTCAACGACACAAATTTGGATTTAAAATAATGTGTTAAAAAAATAACATTTATGTTTAAATAATTTACTGAGTGTTTGTGTTTATTTACCTAATTCTTTTTTGTTTGTTTTTTTTACAGGTTATCCTGTAACAATGACATGATATCTCTTACTCTGTAACACACTTTCCAGCACAGTAATATTCTGATACATTTGTTACATTTTTCTTTTATCCACTGCAAGAAAAATGTAACAAATGTATAATATTACTGTGCGTATTACAGAGTAAGAGATACTTGCGAGGCATCTTCTCAATGGTTGCAGCCAAAGTCTGCAATCATTGAAAAGAGTGTGCGATCTCCGGGGCACTACAGGTTAATTAACCTGTGGTGCCCCGGGGATCATACTGGAACTGCAGAGTTTTTTTTGCAGTTCAGTTCCCACGGTCACATGGCCTCTGTGCTCTGTGTTTTTGTATAGAGAAACTCTATCCAAGAACACATACAACTAGTAAAGGGCTGCAAGAGCAATTTGATTAATTCTAACCCGAATTCTCCCACCATTGACTTCAATGGTGTTTGAATTTGGCATTCGATCAACCGAACAATTTCTCACTATTCGATCAAATAGCTGTCTAATCGAATAGTGAGATATTTGACCAACACTACTGACTGGTAATCTGCTGCATTTTTCCCAGTGTATATAAAATAGTGATTGCCATTAAAATTGCTTATTATGCCCTTTTTAATAGACATATCTTAATAGACACTTATCTTAATGTGCCCAGAAGGAATTATGAAGACTCCTACTTTTTAAAATGATTTTTTTAAAATGCTGGATGCCTGGCTGTTATGCTGAATAGCCAAGTACTTTCTTTGTGACTGACCTAGAACAAATACACAGATAAAACCAGAACTAAAGTTAAAACAAAAAAAATCATACTTACCTTTACTTCCAGGGATTCCTCGAACCCTCTGGAGCTGTCCTCGATTTGGTCCCATGCCGCCATTGCAATGGTAAAGGCAGAAGAGGAGGTGCTTAGCCTTTTTTAAAGACAAAAATGCATATTTATACTTTATATAGAAGGTTATCTACCAAGGTAGGAATTGAGGTGATAGGTCTGCTTTAGCAACTCTGACTTGCTTAATGACTGCTTTAGCAACTCTGTATGCTTAATTCAGAAAAAGGAAAACATCCCTTAAAGTTAATTTGACCAAAAAGAGAAAATAAAACCTACTTTAAGGTAGTCTAAGGATGCCCAAACTTATATAAGGTATATAACTAGGAATCTATAATTCCTAATATATACAAACGCCCCAATATGTACGAACTACATTTTGCAAGCAGACTTTTCCAAAGTGTCACGGTATCAAAGATCTCTGAAGACTGAAAATATTATTCTACTGAAGTAAATATTTCAGTATTTTGGTTTCTTAAATAATGGTGTGAAAATATATGTATAACCTGAGCTGAATTAGTATTTTGCTGATTTACATTCAAATATATATTCACAAAGGTGAACAAGGCATCTTTTATTAATTTCAATTTACATTTTTTTCTAAGTAGCCTTTTTCACAAAACCACTGTCCATCGACATTGCATTTGAGTTCTAAAACAAGTGCTTATTTCAAACTAAAATATGCAATAGCTTTTACAATACTATCCATCATAATCAGCATACGAAAGACACAATTCTTTTTCAGCCCTAATATATTCAGAATTAATAGATTCATTCCTGGCTTCAGATTTTAGTGGTTTATATTTCTTGTAAATTTCTCGGTGCCAAGTTCCTTGACTGAAATGAGATTGAACAGCACTAAATTTGTTTCCCTGGCTTCAGTTACAATCAAATCTTTGGGTAAAAGATAATTCATAAATATATTTATTTACCTGCAAAATATTTACAGTGCAGAGGGAACTTAACTAGGACAATTTGTGTCTGTAAACCAAGACATTACTATTGTAGAAAACAGTGTGGTGATAAATGATTTGATAACTTTTTTATTTTTTTATTTATATTAGTTTTTTTTTTACAAATATGAATAAATGTTTATTGGATGTGTGCATATGTTTTGTGTGCATGTGTTTAGTGCTCTTGATATGTCTTACACTAAAGATCGTGTTAATCTACATATAAGGCTAGATTCATACCTGTGGTGAGGTTGTGGTGCTTTTTCCTCATGCCTCTTGGGAGACGCTGTAGGCAGTGAATGGGGGTACCAGTGAGCTATACATTAACTTAGCCAGTTGACAGCTGTCAAATGGTTTTCATGAAGCAGCACTGTAGTGCTGTGTGGGATTATGTGATTTAGAGGCAGGTCTGAACCTGCCCTTACTCCTGATTTCTGTTCAGGAATTTTCTTTTTCATATGTAGATTTAAAAAAATCATGTGATTGCCTTTTAATTTTTGAGTATGTTTGAGGAATAAGCAATTATCAAGTTATCAAGTGCCAAATAAGCATGTAATATGTCAGTACAAGTATCTTGATAAAAAAAAAGTGTGAAATAAACAGAACCTGCCCAATCTGCATATCTTTACTTGGGAATGACAGCAGTAGGCAAACAAAGTGTTTTCCACTCAGAAGAATTAGGTGCCACTATTAAGTTTCACATCTCTTAAGCGCGTTACCAAGAGCAAACAGATGGTGTGGATTGACAAAAACAAGCTGTAAAAAACAAATTTTCCCTGGCCTTAAATCATGGGTAAGAAAAATAAAAAAAACATGAAATGTATAAACTGAGCATTCTCATTTCTTTCTTTATCCACATTACTCAACATCTGATTACACTATCATTTGTGGGAAATTCTGTACAGGCCAACTGTTATAGTCCCCAATATATTTACTTAGGGCCATATAGGTAAAAAAATAAGACTCAGAATGACTCTTGAATCAGTAAGCTTAAAACTCATCAGGGGCCAGTAGCATTGATAGGATGGTAGTACAAAGAAAAGTACTGTGCTAACCTAAGGACTTTCCAGTTCCAAATATATACCGTATTTTTCGGACTATAAGACGCACTTTTTCTTCCCCAAAACTGGGGGGGAAAAGTGGGTGCGTCTTATACACCGAATACACGTTAAATATACCGGTAATTAAAAAAAATCATACTCACCCGATCCCGCGATGCTGTG